>NW_017306695.1:814591-814914 GCF_000935625.1 Nanorana parkeri | reverse complement strand
TTGCTGCCCTGAATTTTTCCCTTCCCCCCCCCCGCCGCCCCCCCCCCCGCCATGGTGTCTGGGCTCTCCTGCTCCTCTGGGGGGCCCAGGACCATGGCACATGCACTCAGGATGGTGAGGGGGAGTAGACTGATTAATCACTGAAGCGTGAAGCACTGTGCTCTCAGAAGGTGTAAACTGTCAAGCGCATGAGTGAAGTGCTGGGTATACAGACGATCAAGTACAATCCTTTGCTTGATCGTCTGTTTTGGAGGGCAGAGGAGGCATTAGGAGTGTAATAGAAAATAATAATAAAAAAAAAAAAAAAAAGATTAAAAGAAACC
>NW_017306695.1:772386-814394 GCF_000935625.1 Nanorana parkeri | reverse complement strand
GGTAAAAGAAAATAATAAAAAAAAAAAAAAAAAAAGATTAAAAGAAACCCCATCATCCCCACCATTTTCATGGGAATGCAAACATGCACATAGGGCATGCACGTGTACGTAAAAACAAATTGCTCCACATATGTGAGGTATTGTCATGAACGTCAGAGTAAGACCAATAATTCTAGAGCCACTATTCATGGTTAACTCTAAATGGAAGAGGCTGTAAAAAGGCTGTTAAAATGTTGCCTATGGACAATGTTGAGTACCAAAGTTTTTGACCATTGCAAGAGTGTGTAATTTCTATGTGTAAGTATCTATTGTTTGTATCAGTATCTATTTACTTGATGTGACCCCATCTTTTATAATTTCCCAAAAAAGTAAAGTTTTGCCACTAGCATTTTTTTTATTCTACTGGGCCTTCTGCTTTCAAAAAATATATAATTGTTTGGAGGTTTAAAGTCATTTTCTGTCTAAAAGCTCAGATTTTAAAATGGTTACCATAAGAAAGGCAGATTTGTGATCATATTCTTCTTCTATTCTTTTTCTTTTCATTTTCTTCAATGGTGATAGACTGCACTTTTTATTTATTGTGATATTGTTGGACTGCACTTTATAAGGAGTTTCATAGTTTGTAATGCTGGATTCGCATATCAATCATATCATATTTATGTATTGTGAACTGTACTTACTAGTATTTATTAGGTTTTAATTTATAATGCTGAAGTGCTGGATGGCTTGTTATTTTACAGTTTCTATTAAGCGCAGAAGCTTTTATATTGATAAGTGAATGTTGCAACTCAATCAGATCTTAATGTTATTGTAGCAACAAGACAGACGGCGCTGTTATCATGTGCAGATGTTGCCAGCACACTTTCATGGAGTTCATGCTGATTTATTTGCATGTGTTAAAAAAATCAACATCACCAGTCACTTAAGATTTGGAACCATGCAGGGTTCTATAATCTAGGTATTAAAAGTATTGCTTATGCCTAGGTTAAGAAACCACGGGTGTTTCAAAAATGATGATTTGTAATGAAGATTATTCCAGAGATTTTGTTAACATTTTGCCTATATGTTGAACCTTTTACCACATTGTAGCAAGGATAAGATCACAACAGTGCAGCAATTTCAGTGATGACTTTTATCATGTTTCCTAGGACAACTGTGTTCAACGTCCTTGATAAACGGGGCCTCAAGTGTGGTCCCTAACATCCCCAAAGGGCTGCACATAATACTCAGTGAATTTAATACTACAGAAAACTGCCATTGCTAAAGACTGCACACATGCTCCATGCTGAGATAGTCAGAGATTGTGGATATGCTATAGTTGTTGAAAACTGGGAACATGCTACAGGAGGCCATCATGGACTGGTCAAACACAAAAATGTCCCAGTTCACTTACCAGCTAGCTTGCAAAAAAAGCTACACAGTCTCACAACTTGCGTTAAACACAAAGGTTTTAGTTGCACAACTTTTGAAAAATATGTGGAAGCAACACTGCCTCATCAAAGCCCCTCTGTGTATTGTGGGCCTAACTTTAATCTATGAGAGCCTCCATCTTGTAGCATATATAGCAATGGACAAATTGAGTGCAGGTATGACTGGAGGTAGCCCATCCCTACTTAAAGGCTCAGGGATACACCAGAAGCCTAGCAAATTACAATGGCAGCTGGAGTCCCCAGTGTGTCCCCTTACCAAATCTATCAAAACAAATATGGCAACCACACAAATCAATTTGTAACTAGCTTTCAATGTAAGGTGCACAAGGAAGGGCTTTGCACAGAACAAACACAAAAATTTCCCAGTACACTTACCAACTAGCCTGCAAAAAAGTTTACACTATCTCACAAGCATTAAAAACCGAGGACTGGAGACACATTACATTAGACTGATAGAGATCACCATTATTACAGCCGCAAATCCATGCCTCCCCAACTGTGCTCCCTATAGCCCCATAAAATTGTCTGTGCCTTGACAAGGTCTATTATTATAGAAGAATAATTAAAAAATAAAAAATAATTAGAAAACATTTTTTAAAAGCCCTGCTCCCACATACACACACATATGAATGTAAATGCATGCAACCGTGTTGGGTAGTGCTGCACACACGGCATGACAGAAATAATTCTAGGGGCAATATTTACAGATAACTAAATTAATGAACTGTAGAGGCTTTTAAAATGTTGTCTATGGACATTTTTGGGTACTGCAGATTTTTGCTGTATCACAGGTGTACGCATTTTTGATGCTGGACATGTTTGGTATTTATTTACTTGATGCAACCTTATCTTTTACATTTTACCAAACATTTTATATTATATTGTGCACTAAAATGAATTTGAATGCATTTCTTACAAAAAATGTGGGTTTGATAAACTCAGACTAATATTGCGTTACTCAAAAAATTGTGGCTACCAATATTTTATTTTCTACGGTTTTCTGCTAAAAATATATAATTTTGGAGGACTTTAAGCAATTTTTAGCTTTCAATACACTGATATCATGGCAGCTCTGTAACCCCCCGCCTTTTATAGTGAGGGGGGAGAAACATAACAAAGCCCCTAATATTGATCTTTCTAAGCCAGATTACCTCAATTCAAAGGCCCTGGTTGTGCATTGTGATTGCAATTAATTAGGGTGGGCAAATTTCAGCATTCATTTGGCAGGTCTGCTCAGGGCCGTTGGGGTGCAGAGGTGAGAAAAGAGGGAGGTTTAAAAGTGCAGAGTTTAGAGGGAAGGAGAGGGGAGGTTAAGGTACACAGTTGGGTAGAGAGGGAGTTTGGGGTGCAATGGTGAGTAGAGAGGGGGGTTTAGTGTGCAGAGGTGAACAGTTGGAAGGGTTGGAATGCAACGGTGAGAAGAAAGGTGGGGATTTTTTCTTGTGCAGGTAATTTTTGCTTGACATGGTTGTACTGGGGAATATTTTTGCTTATGGGAGCGATATTTGCTATGGAAGAGGATTTTTGCTTGAATGTGAAGATTTTTGCTGTGTGGGTTGCTGGGGTGGGAGATTTTTGCAGGGGAAAGAATTTTGAAGATTGTTTAGGAACTGTTATGGGGAGTTTCTTGCTTGGTGTTTTTTGTTTTTTTTACGTAAATGTCAGCACTCTAAGTACTATACTGTCTATGGTTTTAGTGCAGCAGTCAGGTGTAGGTTTTTTGTAGAATATAATATATATAGTAAAAGATAGGGTTGCCCCGAGTAAATAGATATCAAACATGTCATGCTTCAAAATTGTATGCACACGTGAAATGTTCTCTTTTGGAGACATTAGACCTCTAATGTCTTTTAGACCTCTAATACCACCTTTGCACGTCAAAGCTGAACAAGCACAGATCATTCTCGATCAGCTTTGCGTCCAGCCAAAGTGGCCAGGGAATAATGGCTCTGAACCTGGATGTGATCAAGTCATTGCAGTTTCCAGATTCATTGAATGGAGGGGAGGTCAGTGAAAAGATGTTTACTGGTCTCCATCTCTTCTAGCTGCTCACACCTGCCATTGCCAGTCCTGGGCCAGCAGAAGGGGCATCAGAGCACTTATACATGGCGGGGCGGGGTCAGGTGGGGGGGGAAAAGCAGGTGGTGGGGAAAATGATTGAGTGGCTGCTGGAAACAAAAGAGTTAAATAATATTTTGGGGGTACAAGGACAATGGCCTATGCATACTGTGTATACAGTGAGGAGGCTCAGGTTTTATTTCCTATGCCCTTTGAAGCCCACCCACCGTTTGCATAATTTGCCACTTTAGAGAGGTGCCCTAGGTCTTTTACAATTCTAGAAAAGCCCCTGTATAAAAGTGAGCTCTTCTAGCTCTATACTAATAAACAGGGTCATATGATCCCTGATTCTGAGAATAAATCAGGCAGAAGTTGAAAATACAGTGGAGAAGAAGGGACAAACCTCTTTTTCTATGTTGGTTCTTATTTTACTGATATAACACATGAACAAAAATATGATACCTTTTTTCTTAACCATGTTTTTGAGTGCCACTTAATGTAGTAGGTCAGTAATGCCTTATAGCAAAGTTCCCACATGTATGGGTAGGTAAAGAAATGTGGTATATTGAAATAAGGGAAAAGTTCACTAGAATCCAGCAGGCTCGTTAAAAACAATTTTTCTAAATAACAGATGTGAAATGCTAGCGTAGAGAAAACCTCTCCCTGGCACTTATCACAGCATCTGTGCTCAATAACAAATGTGACAGAAGCCACTAACAAAGTGGGGAATGGCAACTCAGGTTGCTCTGAATGCTGTTATTTAGCATTTAACACCATTTGGAAACACATGAACTCCGTGCACTCTGTAATCATTCCCCGATGCTAGGGAATAGCAAGGAAAAGAGCTAATGCAAGTAAAAGTGAGATTAAACACTACAGCATTTTATTTTAAGAAGACGCCTAGCATAACTCTGTACTTCACATTGACATTTAAAGTATCTTCTATCAGGCTCATAGTGTCTCTCACAGAAGGATACAGGCTGCTTTGTCCCTAAAATCTGCTCGCAGTAACTTGGAGTCTGAAAGTCATGCTAGACAGCGTAAGTCGATAACAATTAAAGAAAATTTTAAACATAAATCAAGCAAATCGCTTTTTTTTTTTTTTTTTAGCCCAACTGATTTATTGTCTCCTGAAATGAACTACCTGGGCACATTTATTGATGCAGTGATTTATAAATGGGAACATTTAGATTGGACAGTCATACATAAGAGATGAACACTTGTATAAGTATAGGCAGAAATCAATAGATAAATGTCGCTATTCAATCTATAACGTGTCAGCGGCAGAACATGTCCCTATGTACTTTTCCAATGATGTTAGGTCTGGCAGGCCAAACATTTTATTCCAGTCCACAGCAATTGAATTGCAATTTATGGCTCGAGAAAAAAACATGAAATACAGAGTACACACAGTGCAATTAATAAAACATCTTATTAAAACTTTGGTTTATTTTTTTTTAAAAGGGCTTTGTTGCACACATTTGCCTTAGTGGTTCACACTAATGCCTTGCAAAACTAGGGAGTCCCCGGCTCAAATCCCAGCCAGATCACTATCTGCAAGGAGTTTGCATGTTCTCTGTATGCTTGAGTGGGTTTCCTGCGGGTACTCTGGTTTTCTTCCCACATTCCGAAGACATGCCAGTAGGTTAATTGGCTCCTGTCTAAATTTGCCCTCTGTGTATGCATGTGCTCCTTGAGGGCAGGGACTGATGTGAATGTGCAGTATGTAAAACTGTGTAAATTGTCCATGCTATATAAATTCCTGTAATAAATAAATATATTTTCAAATGTTTGCCAAGGCTCCATGTCACAATAAAGAGCCTCTGTAAAGCCTGGTCATGCTCTAATCTGTAGGTGCGCTAATACAGGACATATACAGCAATTAAAAAAGCTTACCTGTAAGCTACCTTAAAATGGTACATCAAAAAATGAGAGAACCATAGTAAACACAACAAAAGGGAAAACATGGCAGCTGCTTAAGCAATTTATAACTATAAGGTTCACATGGGAAGGACAATTTACAGTAAGGGTACAGTGCAGATTTCCTTACCAATCTGTCCTGTAAGCCAGAAAAGGAGACACAATTAAAACCTGTATCTAACATTTAAAAAAAAACCTGAGATCTCTGTCTAAAGCAAACAGACAAAATAAATGAATCAAATGACTGAATGAATTTATTGCATTCTTTCAAGTGACCTTAGGACAAATAATATAAAAATAAATAACGGGTATCTTTTCGCAGTCAAGTGGAACATTCAGAGTGGAATGAATCTCTGTAAGTCTGGGCCCTGAAGTGCTGCTTGAGATGTCTGAAAGTTATTACTATTTCAATAAACATCTAGGCTACAATAAGCGCCAAGCAGGAAAGATGAACAATCCTTATAGATTTGCACCTGTAGCTCAATATAGCTCCAAAAAAGATATTGAAAAAGTCTAGTGCAGAATTCTCTGCAATTATCTGTATTTAGCCTGTCTTCATTTTTCTCTATAATTGCTGCACCAGAAAAGACTGAATTAATTGCCGAAAGTAGACACAGGCAGTGAAAAAATACAGAAGTATGTGTCAAAGGAGTTCTGTCCAGGGGGCTGGTATCAAACTGTGTGTCTACCTAAATGGGGCATAGAAATAAAAAAAATACATACTTTGGTCTCCTGAATGACAGTCACTTCATAGCAAAAGTGAGAAGGCTCAGTTTATTAACTTTACCACCCTCTTTGTCTAAGTTCCTACTAGGAAAAGATGGAAACATCCTATCAACCAATTATCACATCTGCACAGGCACATAAATTGAACAGTTAAAGAGGAACCCCAGCCCAAAGGTTTTTTTTTTTTGAAGGAGGAAGAGTTGAAACATCTTGTGGGCTTATATTGATGTCTCTTTGTCCCTTTTGGTTAGTTTTGTGACCATTTCCTTGAGAACAAGGAGTGAGGGGAAATGGGTCCATACAAATAATGACAGTATCTAATGTGTACTAGTTATTCCTGTACTTAGTATCTCCCCTCTGTTCTACCCTTCTGTTCAGTGCTATTGAGCACAGCCCTGCATGGACCCTTCCTCCTTCTCCATGTTACCTCAGTTAGTCGTAAAGTAATATTAAAGGCAAAATGTTTTTAAGCTATTTCATATGCTGAGTATAAAACTTACAATGGATTCTGCTTCTGTGAGGGAATGAAGAAACCAGACAGAAACTTAAGTGCAGGTTAAAAATAAAAGGAGTTTATTGAGAAAAACAATAAAAAAAAATGGCAAAAGAAAATGGAGGAAGTCCAGGATGAGTTGATGCCAAGGCAGAGATCAGATGCCAAAGCGGGTAGTCAGCTGAACCAGGTCAGAGAACTGTGATAGCATAATGAATGGAGACAATAGCTTGAGTCAGGAACCAGATCAGTCAGCCAGAGCCGGGGTCATACATGGAGAACAGGAACAACAACACAGCATTTGGTAGATCTGAACACACGCAAGGGTAGAGACTGAATGGACAAGCTAAAGGTTAAATAGTGAACTGGTGTTTGCATCATCACACTGAGACAGGAATTTGCCAGGCGTTTGCCAGTAGTTGCAGAATGATGATGTTTACCGGTTTGGTCATAAGAGGGTGCCAAAGAGGAACAGCAGTGTCAAACATACTGCAAAACAAGCCATGATGCAGCTAATTGGAGGAGGAAGGGTAATACACCCTGACAGCTTTTGGATGTTTAAAAGTTTAGGTTTCCTGCAGAATCAGCTGTTCCCCTGAGCACTGGCCCTGATATCATGTTTTAGTGTGATGCATTTCCCTTGCAGGGTGCTATCGAGCCACCCTTATGTGTGCTAGTAAACTGTGTGTGTCTCCACATACAGATCGACACAGCAGTGTATGCCACACCCCTCCCCCTGCTCCCCTATCTTACTTTTTCCCTACTCCAAGCTAGTAGATGGACCCCTGCAGCAGTATGCTCTGCCCCTGTGATCTTATACTGAACAGGAAGTTCAGGCTGAGCTGAGAGAGTTGGAGTCAGCTGTTCAGAAACATGATGACTGTAAGAGCTTGGGAGGAAAACTTAAATAAATCCTTTGCTAGGCAATGTTTAGTCTTTACGCAAGACACTAGGCTGGAAAGATCATGAGCCTTTTTATACTTCTAGACTGGAAAAACATCCTCTGTACTGTTCTCTGAGCAGTAAAACTGCATTGGGTTCTTTTTGGAGAGTTATGGTGTCTGTTGATGCTGTGGAATCAGCAGGTGACCATACTGTCGGAACAGAAGATAGAAATCGATATAGGTATGTAAAAGCATAAAGTGACATTAGAAACACAGCAGTACTTTTTTTTCTGGAAGTCTAAGAATGTACAATTTGCCTTCTACCTGGGACAGGCAAGATGCTTTCCTCAGATTTTCAGACATTAGTAGTAGAATTTCTCTTTTTCATTGTTTACCAGGAATCATGCATCATGCTTTCAACAGGATACCTGAGTTTTTACTATACAGGTTCTGGTTGTAGAATTCATAGTTAGTTGCCATTAAAATCAGTTGCTTGAATTGCAAAAATAGTAGCTCACTTTAGATTTAAGAATTCACACTGTTTTATCTTAAGAACATAAGAACATGCTAATCTTTTTAGGCACTTAATAATGAGGAAAAAACTGTTTTACAATATCTTAGTGGTTTTCACCAACATATAAAACATGGTTTCACACTGTTTTTATTTTGTTTACGCGCTAAATTTTTTTGTTAACTACAAAGGTAAATGTAATTTTCTAGGCAACACATGCATTGACTTGCAGATAAAACGTATATTAGTGCAGAATCTGTAAAATTGAATGTATTTTTTTTGGAAAACTGTATCGGTTATTAGGAGGTGGTACAAGGTGCACATAATAAACATAGCAAAATATACTAAAACAGAAGTAGGAAAAAGAAGTATGTACTTTAGTTATTTTAATCAATTCAGCTGCTTACATAGGTGTACAGTGCAAGCAATTCACAAATTAAACACCTACACATAAACCACTGTGAGAAGAAGAACAAGTAGGGTGAATTAGCCTATTCAAACAACATTTATGAGGAGGCAAGTCTAAAGTCATATACGTTTGCTATTTTTTGTGACAGTTTCACCTATAAATAAACCAACTTTTAGTTCCAGAGGTATACCAATGATGAGGGGTTGGGGAGTGGGGCTAGTACAGTCAAGGTGCAAACAGTAATTGCGTGCATGGTCTTTTAATAATGACATTGTAGCCAGTATGCAGACAGAGCAGGAAGGAATGATTTCCTGCTCAGTGATGCCTGCCTAGTTCCAGTGCCAACATTACTCAGTAGAGCCAGTTGGGCAGGAGCAGCAGAGGCTCTCCTCTCTCAGGTAAGTAACCACTGACACCAATAATCTATTTAAGTGAGATTTTTTTTTCCGCTGCCCACTAATGCAAGGGCACGTTTCACCACCAACCACGAATGTAAAGGGGAAATTCTGCATGACCACCAATGTAAGGGGGCACTTTTACACTGCTACCAATTTAAGAGGGAACTAAACTAACCATTCTGCACAATGCATACCTCAGGCATACTCTTGACTGCTGCACTCTGTATGTTGTGCTGTATATTACATACTCCTAACCACTGCTGTCTGTACACTGAGCTGTATAATACATACTTCTGCTGCACTCTTAAGCTGTGGTGTCCATTACATAACCCTGACTAGGGGCGTCCCCAGGCATGTTGTCATCCAGAGCGGCTGGCGGGTTACAACCCACTGGGATGTCAGTGTGCATGCACGTGAAGTCATCACGCACGTGCATTATGACCTCAAGCGAACTTACCTGCCAGCGGCCATCTTTGTTTTGGACGCTGGTAAAGAGAGGAGGGGACATTCACCCAGCAAGATAAAGGTATGCTGCCGGTCCCCTCCCCTCTCTTGCAACTGTCGGGCTTTCGGTCCATGACCGAGTGCCCAACTTTTCAGAGGGGGAATAACACCAAAATTACTGTCAGTCTTTTTGGTGTCACCCCCTCCGATGGTGTCAGACCCCCTTGTGACGCCACTAACCCTGACCACTGTACACTTTAACCCTTTAAATTGACACTTAGGCAAGCTATAGCATATACAGGGTGGCTGTTTAAAGCGCCCGATCACTTACACATGTATGGTGGTGATGTGCTGACCCCCTCACCCTGTCATGGGTGGCTTACCTGCCTCTGCTGGGTGGCTAGGACCATCATAGCAGTTGTCAGGATGGAGAGTGCTAGGAGACCAGTGAACATCCATTCACTGATCTCTCCTGTGAAGAATGACACCAGAAGAGATCAGCTCTGATTGCTTTTGAGTTCAGCATTGTCATTCCCTGGCCTCCATCACGGGGTAAGAAGCCAACTGAGCATGATCCATGCTCATTAAGCTTCAACAGAGTGCAGGGTTGACATTAGGGTGTCTATTCACTAAAGGTCAAAGAGTTTGGAGAAGGCAGGAGAAGTGAACAATCTAGGACAAAATAGATGATTTGGAAAAATTCTCCAATTCAGCTCACTTTCCAGTTCAGCTATTTTGTCCTAGATTCTTCACTTCTCCTGCCTTCTCTAAACTCTTCACCCTTTAGCGAATAGACCCCTAGGTTTCTAACAAAATATGCTTTTACTAGACTTTCAGACTCCTGAGTTGATGATCATTTAAACCAGTGGTGGTAACCTGAGTAAATCTAGTTCAGATTCCAACTATCAGAATAGAAGAATCTTATTAATATAACTGTAAGTAACACATGATAGTAAACAAGCTTGCATTGTTTGTGTAAATCCATGTGATTTGATATAAAATAGAAAGAAAATAATATTTTGCTGCTTGTCTACATATTTTTTTGACAGAATACATTTTTAATCCACACTGCTTAATACAAACGTTGTACAGTTTATTTGTAGATATTTAAAATAAAGCACATTGCTATTTATTAGTTTATAATTGCATTGATGCAATTATGAAAACAATAATACTGTTCCTAAGAGTATTATCTGAAAGTTCAGTCTTTTGATAACCTGTCACTCCTTGTGATTTGAAATTCAGATCCGTAAAGTTTGGCCCTAGAAATCATAGTATAATATATTTTTTATAGGATCCCGTAAGTTTGGCAGCCTTGTACAGCTTCATAAAAACTGCACGTTAACACATTTCCAGTTATAAGTACAGGCTTATTACTGAGCCATCAAGAATAGCCTTGAACTATAAAGATTTTACTTTTAAGAACACAAGAGCCAAGCAAAAATCTCACTTAAGCCAAAGTTGAAATCTATGTTTGTTATGTGCAGTGTAACAGATATAAGAGTAATCAGAGCAGAAGAATATCTTCAACTTAATGGGGCTGGGAACCCAGATAATAAGGGTGTTAGTAAGTCCCTGTGGTCAAGACACCAGAGTCTTATCATGAATAAGAAAATAATAATAGTAATATTAATAATAATAATAATACATCAAAATCTGCCCTATATATAAGTCATAGGGCCATGAGACATGGCAAAATGAGGTGGCTGCTGTGCGGGCCACATTACAAGGTCCGGCGGGCCTGATTCGGCCCGCGGGCCTTGTGTTTGCCACCCCTGCTATAGAGCATGGCCCTAATTCTGTTGATTCCAGATATATTCTGCCTTATTAACAAAATTACTATATTCTTTGCTGTGTAATATGTTACCACTATATATATAAAAATTTGAAAATACAACAAGTGTCAATGCCGACCCCTCCGTCTTATATTTTATAAATGCCGCTCTCTTGTCCTTGACGTGTTGGAGATGCAAACTACATATAAGAAGTATGACAGCGCTTTAAAATATTTCTTTCTAGTTTAATAAGTCATAACCCTGTTTAACAAAGATAGTTCTTGAACTGTTCCCATCTATGTTTGTTTCCATATCACAGTCCTGCCATCAATGTGGCAAACAAAGCCAACATTTGCTGGACCAATGAATAGTGTGCTAATTACGGATGAGCTTTAAGATTGGGTGGACCACTTTAATTGTTTGCATTTAGAAAAAAGGCAAGCTATTGTGATCATTCACTGCAATTACAAGCAGTTACCAAGCATGCACTTCTGGAAATTGAACTGTGGTCACATGACTTAGAAGGGTCAATAATCAGGGTTTTCTAAAGTACAAACCGCTTACCTATAAAAGTCAGGGTTCAGAAGCCTTTTGTCAGTGTATGTGGAGACTTGCAGTAAATAGGGACAATTGACGGAGTGTTTTCAGGGAGATATAGGTCTACAGTGCTATATACAAAGCTGCACAGTGCTACATATAGTGCTGTATTGTGCTATATTACAGTGAATTTCAGTATGGTGGGCTACATAGCGTGTAGTGCACCCCCTCCCCCTATATGCACTATGCTGTATTGAACTAAATTACTGAGAACTGGAATGTGGTGGGTTACGTATTATTGTATATCATCCTTTGTAGCCTCAGCATATAGACACAACAGTTATATTTTTAGGACTAACTTTTTGTGTGTCAGCAACAACTTCTAAAATAAAAGGTTTGGAGTTTAGTTTTTAAAATTAGTGTTTAAGGCTTTAGTGTTGCAATATGGGTTGCAATATGATGTTTTAGCTATGGTATTTTTGAGGGATATACATTTTATTTTGAAATAATTTTGCTAGGATCTTTAAACTTTTTTGGGGGGTCAGCAGTGTAAACTTGTTGCTGATACAAGCAAAGCTGCCCTTTGTGTGCATTACATCACCACATTCTAGTACAGTACATCTTAGTGCACCAAATAACCACACTGTTAAATGCACCACATGCCCAATCCTCCCCTTGCCTTAGCTGGTACTAAAGTTAGGAAATCCCATGTATTCATCATGTATAGGAGGCCTAAAGGGAAAGTCAAAGGTTCTTAGAGGAGCTAACAGGTGTGAGCAGGTTCTGCATCTGCACGACAAAGCAGTGGTTAGCCACACTTTTGAGAGGCAGGGCACATCCATCTTTTTTCTGGTAGTGGCCATGCTATACAGCCAGAGGAGGTCATGGAGTGAATAACTGAATATAATTATGGTCAAGTGGGCTCCAATGATGGGTAAGTATGACAAAGTAGCAGGCCATGCCTAGGTGCTTGAGATTGTAGAGGAGGAAAGTGAAGGAGGGGCTCAACAGCAGTATGGTAGGATTTTTTCCAGTGGCAGGGGCAGTTTGAAGAGGAGTGGAGGGATCAGCCATCATATTACACCAGACGCCACATATCCACAGGTGCAGGTCAGTGCTATCCCAGGGCTGCTCCAGAGAGTTCAGCAGTCTGGGCCTTTTTTCAACACATCTGCTGCCAACAGCGCTGTAGTCATTTGTAGCCTCTGTCTGCAGTGTATAAGGCATGGTAAATGTACCAGCAACCAGGGTACCACATGTATGAGGAGTCACATGATTGTTCACCACAAAGCTCGGTAGGAGCTGCACATGAATGATTGTCAGGTTGTCAGCAAAAAGACCACACTCCTCTTCACTCATTTCTTTCCACCTTTCTCCCTTCACTTCACTAGAATCTCCATCTGTATCCACTGCAAAATCTGTGGCACATCATGAAACATAAAGCAGGGAGAGAGTCAGCATGGGGCCATACACAGTAGGGACAGGCATACAGAATAAGTGTTCTTTCAGACAAACTGTATATTTTCTTTTTGCCCCCTCCCCTGACCTAACAGATCCCTTCGTCTTCCTCCACAGATTTATACTTACCTCAGTTTGATGCCCGTGGCCTCCTTTATTTTTTTACATTCCACAACAAAGTCTTCTCTCTCCTGACCACACCTGCATAGTAGAGTCCCATAGACCTCTATGGGACTCTACTGCACGGGCACAGCCAGGAGAAGGAGGACCTTGGTGTGGGATGTAAACAAATACAGCAGGCCGTGGGTGCTGGCTCTCGCTAAGTATGCAACTGTGGAGAAGGAGGATGGGATCTGTCAGGGGGCAAAAAGAAATAGTGCAATTTGTATGAAAGTGTACTTATTCTTTAAACCTAGCTGTGAGTCTCTTAACATTACCTCACTGTCTCCAGCACGATCCTTAACCAGAAAGCTGTCTCAGCTGCTACAATAAAAATATTCACCCACTCAGCCCCATTCCCAGCATCTCAATGCCAGCTTTGCAAAATTGCTAGCTTTACAACTGATTGTATTCTAGCCAGTGCAGACCCTTCTTGAACCACTGTGCTGCATCACAGTGGCAGGTACCCAGCCACCATCTTTTTGCCCAGAAGGCCCTCCCTGCCCTCCACTAGCATGTCTGCAACAGCCAAAGAAAAACACGGCCATGCTTTTTTTGCAGCTGGTATGCTTGGAAGATGAGAGCCACCACATTGAGCTAGATTCTAAAAACTCTTCAGGGGCAGGCCAAGAGATGGCTAACCCCATGCCACCCTGTGGCTAGAATAGGTCATGTGTCACAACAGCACCGACCGGCTGTCCCCCTTTCAGAGTGTGCCTGGCCTGGCACACATCCTCAACTAGTACTGTGGTTCTTCAGTTTCCATTATGTCCTGTGGTAAGCCAGAAGAGTTGGTAGCCACTCCAAGTGATCATACCCAGCCACTGTTTGTGTGTCTGTGCCAACACAAGCTGCCTGTCAACTACCAGATATATGGTATACTAACGTACCAGAACTCAATGTTGGGCATGCTGCAGTGTCTGCACCAGGCCATCAACAAGATTTGCGGCAGTACTGGATGAGAATGATCAGGGGTTCTTTTTACCACAGTGGCTCCTGATTCAAGATGTGTGTGCAATCTTGTCACCTTTCGAAGAGGTGACCAGGACGGTGAGCTGTGGTGAGGCAGAATCAGCAACGTGTCCGCTCTGGTGTTCCTGCTGCAGCACACACTGTGTGGTGTAATAGACCAAGCACTGGAGGCACAGAAGCAGCAAAAAGAAGGACTTCCTGATGTCTCAGGGCCTGCAGGATCCTTTTAAAACTGATAATCTTACAGTTATAAGAAATCTCCAGCTCTGATAATAGTCAGTGGGGTTGATTTACTAACCTTATAAACACACCACGAACATGTATACACCTCTGTAGTGTGTTCCCTCCCAGCATGATCTATGGGTGGAATCTAAACACCTTTGTAGTGTGTACACACCCAGCAGGTGTGTTGTGCAAAGCCAAGCATGAATTGCAAGGTGATGTTGTGTAAATTAGCTCTATGTTGTGTTGCTTGCGTTGATGAATGCATGAATGTAAATGCATGAGCTAACCATTTTTGTCTAAACTGTGAAGCAGCATTATATATGCATCATGTGCATGATTTTTCCATATATGGCATTAGTGGAAATATGCTTTTAGAGACTTTTTGGTTGATAAATACGTTTTGCTGTGTGAAAATCACACGCACCTGGTGCGTGCATGTGTTTAGGTTAGTAAATCACCCCCTGGGACTCGCTTGGACCCACAGTTGGTATATGCACTTCACCAGGGATGGCAGCGCTCCAACAAGAGCACGGGACCTCCTCCAGACAACATGCCAAAAACAAAACAGAGAAAAGGTGCCTTTCCCTCGTGTAGTATTGAATTAGAAAACATTATATAACAATCAATAATAAAATAATAAAACATGACACTAAAAACAGTATGCATCCATATTGCCAGTAAGGAACTCCATATCCGTCATGAAAACTGATAGGAATCACACTAGCTGCTCAAATAGACAGAATGCTGTGGCTGTGCTGAATGCATTTTCAGGGACATGCCACCTTCCTCAGAGCCAGGGCCAGTTTTCATGACCGATTATGTGATATGTGACCTGGGTTTGTTTTTAATGTCATGTTAATATACTGATTGTTTTATAATAAATGTTTTCAAATTCAATACGACATGAGAGAAAGGCAAATATTATCTGTTTCGTTTCCTTTTAGAACTGAGTACAAGAAGGAGGAGGGTTGGGGTACCAGGAGAAGGAGGATATGGGGTATGTTTAACCCCAACCAAACCCCAGGAGTTGTATGTGGATGAGAGGAGATAATTGAGCACACCCTTATCCCCAGCTACAAAAGGAACTCGGGGTCCTCTGCCACAGGAAATTTGTGGCAAATGGGCTCATTCATGCTAAAGTGCCTGTACAAGGATGCCAGGATTTAGGCAATCAAGGTGAGGGACCTTTATTAGTTGGCCACCCTTTTGGATGCTAAATACGAAGGAAAAATTGCAGATCTCATGCTCTCATACCAAACTGAGCAAATAATGCACCTCTTGAAATAGTTCCCCAAGGCAGTTAAGACAGAACACACATGCTAAATACGTGATGCCACAATACAATGTTACTGACACTGCCTGTGAGAATTGTGCTGTTCTGTAACACCAGATGCAGCTTAAAGGCATCCGCACGTACATTTTCCAAAGAAATTGTGTTTTTTCCATGTCGTTTCCCCATTTACCTATGCCCTTTGACAATCCCTTGTCTAATAGCCTTGAAAATAGGTAAAACTATTTTTCAAAATTGCAACCTCCTCACCTATACCCCCCCTCCTCTGCCCCCTTCCCTCCTTCGCCCCCTTCCCTCCTTCCCTATTGACTTCAATGGGGTTCACATTAAAGTTTGCAATTTCCAGAATCTATTATAAGTTTGAAGAATGGTCCACAAATTGAAGACAGGCATATTCACTCGCCACTATTGCTAATCCTATGATGTACAAGGTTATTGTTCCTTATGTAACTGCTACTTGCTGGATGTGTTGCTGGTGGTGAAACATTACACACACACATGAAAACAGGGAAGCTTTAGTATTCCATAGCTTGCTACATAGGTTTTACTATCTTATTCAATTTTTCAATGCAGCTTAGGTTTTTCATTACCAGTTCTTGTGTGAATACCTTTATCTGAATTAATGTAAGTGGTTTTAACAGGTCTGATGTATTATGAAACATAGCTCTTACATGTTTGAAGCTATTTGTATGAAATACATTAAGGATCTGAAAAAGTTTCAAGAGGCCAGTTTTATCAATATGAAGCCAAGATCAAGAAGACGGGGGCATGATCTTAAACTAGTTAACTTAAAAATGCTTGGGATAAACATATATCTATATGCAGACAAAAAAGGTTTAAAAAAAAAAAACCTTAAGAACAGAAAAAAGGATAGACTTGGTGGACCACATTTTAATATTATTATTATACAGGATTTATATAGCGCCAACAGTTTGCGCAGCGCTTTACAATATAAGGAAGACATTACAATCACAATAAGAGATAAGGAGGGTAAGGAGGGCCCTGCCCGTGAGGGCTTACAATCTAAAAGGGAGGGGCAAGGGATACATGAGGAGGTAGCTGTGTGGGGATGAATTCTTTGAGAAAGTGATAGTTCAGTGGTTAGGTTGAGGTGGGATAGGCTTCCCTGAAGAGATGAGTCTTAAGGGATTGCCTAAAGGCTGTCAGTGTGGGAGATAGACGGACAGGTTAGGGTAGAGAGTTCCATAGGATGGAAGAGACTCTAGTGAAGTCCTGGAGGCGAGCATGGGAGGAGTTGATGAGGGAGCTGGAAAGCAGGAGGTCTTTTGAAGAGCGGAGGGGACGATTAGGGTGATACTTTGAGACAAGGTTTGAGATATAGCCAGGGATAGAGTTGTGGATGGCTTTGCAAGTGGTTGTTAATATTTTGAATGTTATCCTTTGGGATATTGGAAGCCAGTGCAGGGATTGACAGAGGGGGGTTGCAGACACTGAGCGGTTGGTTAGGTGAATGAATCTAGCAGCTGCATTCATGATAGACTGAAGGGGGGATAGCCTTTGTAGTGGAAGGCCAATGAGGAGGGAGTTGCAATAGTCAAGACGAGATATAACAAATGAGTGGATGAGTAATTTTGCGGTTTCATTGGTGAGGAAGGGGCGTATTTTGGAGATGTTAGGAAGGTGAAGGCGGCAGGATTTGGATAGTGATTGGATGTGGGGAAGAAAGGTGAGGTCCGACTCAAGGATAACACCTAGGACCTTGGCATGGGGGGAGGGGTGGATAGGTGTATTAACAATCTCAAGGGAAAAGTTGGGGGAAGGTGCATGGGCGGGAGGAAATATCATGAGCTCAGTTTTTGAAAGGTTGAGTTTTAAGAAGTGTTGTGACATCCAGACGGATATGTCAGTTAGTAGATTAGTGACACGCAAGGACACTGAGGAGGTGATTTGCGGAATAGAAAGATAGATTTGAGTGACATTGGCATAGAGATGGTATTCTAAGCCATGTGAGGTTATTAACTGACCAAGGGAGGAGGTGTAGATAGAGAAGAGAAGGGGTCCAAGGACAGAGCCTTGGAGGACCCCTACAGAGAGAGGAAGAGGAGGGGAGGAGTTAGATTTGTAGGTGACACTAAAGGAGCGTTTAGATAAGTAAGAGGAAAACCATGAGAGAGCAGAGTCCTGTAAGCCAAGCGAGTGGAGTTTTTTGAGGAGGAGCAGGTGGTCCACAGTGTCAAAAGCAGCAGAAAGGTCTAATAGCAAGAGTAAGGAGTAGTGGCCATAGTGTTTAGCAGTCAGTAAGTCATTAGTGAGTTTTAGGAGGGTTTCAGTGGAGTGTTGGGGGCGAAAGCCAGACTGTAAGGGATCGAGAAGGTTGTTATCAGCGAGGTGGCGGCTCAGGCGGCTGTAGATAAGGCATTCTATGAGTTTGGAGATGAATGGGAGTAAGGAGATTGGTCTGAGATTGTTTACCAATTGGTCTTTTTCTGCCATAACTCTTTTCAATTGTATATTTCTATTATGCAAACATAATTTATCTGGTTTTTACCCAGATCTTTTTTATCTGTACATTATAGTAGTGTATCTTTCATTCTGTTTTTAAGTACTTTATTTTAAATACAACTGTGTTTATATTTACTAAAGTGTATGCAAACCTCAACATCATTTTTTGTTAATTATATCATTAAAAGTGCTTTGGTTTATCATTTTGGTATGTGAAAATAATTCCTGTTGATCCTGCCAGAAATCCAAAGCAATATTATCAGCCTAGCCCATTTCACCTCTATACACTACAGAACACCATGTTATGGAGATGAGGAGAGAACATTTTTTATGCCTACCACACCTCCTGAACTCATGTGATAACACTCTTCCCCCATAAACAGAGTACAGTGAGTAAGTGTAGTTATCCTAGGACAGAAAGTGTATTACTTGCGGGGTCACCAGATGAACATAAAGCAAATGGAATGTTAAAAACGAAATTTAGAGCAGCCACCTCACCTGAGGAGTGGTACGCTAAACTATAATACATTTTTGTTCTTTGGTTTAAATACACTTTAATATTACAGTAAAGGTAAAATAAATGATGTTCCTCAGAGCCATTACTATGACCACTCAGTAGAATTTAATTTACCCACCAAAATATATATTTTACATTTACTGCCATACACATGAGCATAGCATAGATCTGCACACTTTTAATAATACAGATAAACTGTGTAAAACTGGGCAGCCAATTAGAAATGCACTGCTGGATTCTAAAGTCATTTTTTTTAAAGTTATGCTGCAGTACCCCCTGGCCAAATGTCTCCATCCCGACACTATCTGTTACATGCAGAATCTAGTGCATACCCATCTATATACCAGGTGAAACTTGAATAATTAGAATATCGTGCAAAGTTCATTTATTTCACTGATGCAACTTAAAAGGTGAAACTAATATAGGAGATATACTCATTACATGCAAAGCAAGATAATTCAAGCCTTGATTTGTCATAATTGTGATGATTATGGCTTACAGCTCATGAAAACCCCAAGAACCCCAAATCCACAACCTCAAAAAAGTAGATTATTACATGCAATCAATAAAACAAGGATTGTACATAGAACAATATCGGACCTCTGAAAAGTACAAGCATGCATATGTACTCAGTACTTGGTTTGGGCCCCTTTTGCAGCAATTACTGCAATTACTTTTGCACGATATTCTAATTATTCGAGTTTCACCTGTACTTGTACTCTGAAATCTGTTTCCTAAACTATCAGAAAACAAATTCCCTTTGTCACAGTTGAAATTGTCCTAGAAGGTCCAAAACCATGTATGAAAATTGTTTGCCGAGCAATTTTTCCCCTGGTCCCAAGAATATATGCCATCAGAGTCATGTAACTCTATTACTATCAACTTACTGTGATTGTTCTATGAATTTAATTCAAATGATATCTATAACACTCCCTTTTTCCATTTTGAATGGGCTGGTAGGGAAAACTATATATTGTAGCTATGATCTGGTCAAATGAATGATTGACGTTCAAGCAAAGCTCTTTTCTCAGGAATCAGTAGCTCTTTCTATGCACAATAAAATCTTTATAACCTTCTGTTCATCCAAGCTATACAAGTTTCATGGTCACCTCTTTATAATCTTTCTTTCTTTATCCATGAACTAAAGTTGTAGCACTGTAGCACTCTCTAGATAACACAGCTTCTCTCTAGATCCGACCAGCTTGATATTCTGGAAGCTCTGTGCATGTATAAGGATCACATAGAACATGTTTTATAAATATAATTAATATGTTGAGCGTCTTAACTGCTTAGGACTTCTGCAGATAAGATGTATAAAATTAGCTAGGGTCTGTCTGCAACTAGATAATTATTACTTTCCTAGAGGCCTGCTCTACAAGGTGAAAAATTAGTTATATACATACTATGGAAATAAATAACTGACTTACTCTCCGAGAGGCTGATATCTAGAGAGAGAGGGAATAGTCATTTTTATCTCTGACTATTCATCCTCTTCTACATTATGTTACACTTACCTGTGCCATATTCCAGTGCCGAGTTTTTTCCCTCTGTCCAAGGTGCTTGGATTCCTGCCAATTGCAATCACAAACCTGCAGTTGATCCACTTTCAGCCTCTCTCTTATACAGCTAACATACCTGTTGCATGGGGTTTGAGTAACGATTCAGTTCTACCTGCAGAACCCCCTGTGCTTCGCATCATGCATCCCACAAAACTCCTGTGCTTCTTGAGTTCAGATTGTGCCCCTATATTCACCTCAAGAGACTCCTTTATACATTCCCTGGATTCCTCTGCACTCCTTTGTTTATCACAAGAGACTCCTTTGTGTCTCCCTGGACTTCTCCCCACTTCCGTGTGCTCCTGTGTTTACCGCAAGATACTCCCTTGTGCTTTACTTGAGTTCCTCTACACTCCCATGTGAGACTCCTTTGTGGCTTCTCTGGACCCCTCAGCACACCCATGGGCTCTTGCTTTTATTACAAGAGACTCCTACATACCTTCCTTTAACTTCTCTGCATTCCCAGTGTGATCCTGTGTTTGTCACAAGAGAGTCCCTCATGTCTTCCATGGACTCCCCTGAATTCCCAGTGTGATCCTGCATGTATCCCAGGAGACATCTTCGTACCTTTCCTGGACTCTTTGTGTGTCATTACTCCTGTGCACTGTTCCCTTGGAAAACCTGCATTTGTGTGCATTTAATAATCCAAAAGAAATGCAGTAACTTTCTTCAGTGAGTTTATTTAAACTGCCTGCTCCACTGCACCTGAGTCCTTTGTGAGAGTTCCCACTACTTAACTCCTGTGTACCTGTGTACCTAAACCTTAGTGCTGCTATCCTCTCACTGTGTGTGACTCTAAGCATCCTTAGCCCTGCATACAAATGTCTTCCATGACTGTAGCAAATGTCTTCCCAGTGATCTCATAGTCACAGCAGTATTCTGCCTGCAGTGACTGCTCAGGTGTGTTAGGGGTAGACATGTGAAATTTGTTTCGTTCCGAATCGAAATTCGGACGAATTTTCGGGAATTCGGACATTCGGATGTATCCGAATTTCCGAATTACAGACATAACGAATGCAAACGAATCCAAATTTCCATTTCCAAAATTCGGTAGCGTTAGTACGAACGTTCGTTTCGTTTTCTTTTCTTATTCGTTTCTTATTCGTTTCTTATTCGTTTCGTTCGTTGGAGTAAAGTGACATTAGAGGAGAAAAATATTTTTTCCCCCTCAAATGTCACTTTTGCTGCAAATGAACGAACGAAACGAATAAGAACAGAAAACGAAACGAACGTTCGTACTAACACTACCGAATTTCGTCCGAATCCGAATTCCGAATCCGAATTGACTTTCACATCCGAATGCTGAAAAACGAAATAACACACATCCGAATTTAAAACGAAACGAAACTAAACGAATTTTTTGGCAGTGCACATGTCTAGTTAGGGGGTTGCAACCTGGGATCTGTCCTTAGAGATAAGCTATTTAGGGAATCATTATGATACAATTATTAACATCTTAAAAAATCCCTCCCACTTTGCTACTTACTTTTACATATAGTTACCCCAAATAGATGTAAAGTAAGTCAACCCCTTTTTCTCCAGTAATTTTTCAACCAAATTCCAAATTTTATTCAACAATTAAAAAATAGAGGCACCACTGAGGAGTAAAGAATCCCCTTCTCTAGCACCTCAAGCAGATCTGCCTCTCCCACACAAGCACTTATCAGCTGATAGAGGATAAATCCCCTTATCCCAACCTGCAACCTGCAAAATGTTTCACCTGTTATACTATATTATATATCCTTGGATTGGGGGTAACCACACCGTCCTTAGTAGCTAGATGCTGTAAAGGTTCTATATTTTCCGTTTTATTTCTGATAAAAGGACACCCTTGACAAGTGCCACTTTGACAATTAAATTGACGGGACAAACATTTATTTAATTTTTATAGAAGGATTCTGATCTAGAATTTAATTGCAAATGCTCACAAATAAGATCATTCAAAACTATTAAAGGCTTTAGGTGCATCTTACAATATTATCATTGTAGTTCTCATATTATCCGAGATTTTTGGATATTTAAAAACGTGCATCTCATCCCTATCTGGTTTCAATATAGCCATCAGTATCGCCTCATACAGAGAGGCTGGTAATGAATTGAGTTCAAAAGATGCATTAATAGTTTGCAAGAGTGATGGCAAAAAACATTTCTTATTCTTCTATTTCTCTGCTGGAAGGGACCATCCGCAACGCTCTTTCTAGCTCTTCCACAATAAAAGGAGAAT
Source organism: Nanorana parkeri (assembly GCF_000935625.1). Lineage (NCBI taxonomy): Eukaryota > Metazoa > Chordata > Amphibia > Anura > Dicroglossidae > Nanorana > Nanorana parkeri. The sequence goes on along the minus strand of NW_017306695.1, from coordinate 791,944 downwards.
CTAAGTAATCTATAATCCCCATCTTCAAAACTGACAATGTTATCTGTTCTAAATAGTTGTTATCTGAATATGTCATTTTAGAAGCATATAAATTAATGTAAAATTAAAAAAAAAACCTGTATATCTACTATATCACAGGTAGAAGAGACCACTATGCCTATTTCATTTTCTATTGCCCCTATGTGTGTTGATGGCAGCTGAGTCCATGTATAGTTGCTAATAAATGCCAAACGTTATCTTCTTCTTTAAAGTAATGCAGCTTTCAATGCATCTTTTTTTTACTAGATCCTGTGCTTCTTCGATTTCTTCAAATAAATAGTAGAGGGATTGTTAATATATTACTCTTCGAATCTATTCACTTTTACCATCAGATTCCTCTCCCATTCCTTTGTGTTTGCTTTTACAACTGAAATTTGTTTCAGAAGTAGCCCTCGGAGATGAGCTTTTAAGGTGTCCCAGACTGCCAATGGAGAAGTGTATTGAGGTGTATTATAAGCCATATACAGTATCTATTAATCTAAGCTCTTGCAGTAGCTTGCCAAAAGAATAAAGCCAAATGGCAGACTGCACCCCAGAAGGAGGAGGATTTCTGTCCACTTCAGGCATTGTACCATTGCGGAAATCTCATACCTCAATCAAATTAATTTGGAAATACATTGCATAACTTCACTAGAATATGGTAGGGGAATTTAAATATGACCAATTATACCTCAACCATGTATTGATTTAGCAGTTTTGTTAAACAGTGTTTGACTGTCGAGACAATTTTATCTCTTATGGATATATGGTTTGTCACAGTCCATTACTGTCAACCACATGGGATTTATATTCTGTTCATTGAACCTGTTATACAATATGTATAGGTATATTGTGAACATGAACCTGCCATATCCTGCTTTTTTCTTTGTGGTAATACAATTTTTTTTTGCTGATTTTATGTTGTTTTCTGGTTTTTTGTAGTAATTGGAAAATAAAGAAATACAAAAATATTACCAATCATATACTTGATGCAATACAGTAAATCGTATATACATATAACTGCCTTTAGACTCCAAATTTTTTTAAATGCAAGTAAACTGTACCGGTCTGTGTATAAGTATACTAACACCCCATGAAAATAAATAGCAACAAGAATTCATACCCTGAGCATAATTAAACCTTTGTACATACTTCATTGTGTCTGAAATAACATGACAAACAAATTATAGCAGGCCGGTATTGGTTTAGTAAGTGAATAGTAGCATTTCGATTAGTGATATTCCTCATCCCTTCTACCTTTCAAAAAAACACGCACATACAACTATTCATGTTCCAAATAACCATTCTCTAAACAAAACACAAATGTTATGGTGTAATAGCATATTTTCATTGTGAATAATATGATAATATTAATAGTAATTTATGTGAAAAAACATATTTCTCAACAATAACACCTGCTCAAAACCAGTGTTAATAGAACCTTGAAAAAAACAACAACAATATACCACAATTCATATCACACAAGACACATAAATTATAACGTGAAAATGGCATTATTCCTCATTGACAATAATAGATGCTCAAGCTCGGTAAAGGACAAGAAAGAAAGGGAATACATTTAAATCTCTTTTGAACAGGAGGGGAAACAAATCCTCCATTAGTGACTTAATCATTTTAAAAAACAATCAGTCTCTACTCTACACAATTGAACACCCAAGTCTTGCAAAAACAAAAAAAACAGTATCTTCTAGAAATGCTAGATGTAATATTGTTCCAGCCAACATCATCATAAATGTTTTTCATTCTTATCAATCCTTAAAGCTACACCTGCTGTGTATATTAAAAAAATAAAAATTCCCCTAGCAACTATTTCTAGCCATGCAGGATAAAACATTATTATTCTTCAGGATTTATATAGCGCCAACAGTTTGCGCAGCGCTTTACAATATAAGGAGGACATTACAGTTACAATTCAAATCAAGGCAAGATGGTAAGGAGGGCCCTGCCCATGAGAGCTTACAATCTATAAGGGAGGAGCAAGTTATACAAGAGGTGGTAGCTGTGTGAGGATGATTTTTTTGAGAAAGTGATAGCTTAGTGGTTAGGTTGAGGTGGGATAGGCTTCCTGAAAAGATTAGTCTTTAGGGATCACCTAAAGGCAGACAGAGTAGGAGACCGATGGACAGGTTGGGGTAAGAAGTTGCAAAGGATGGAAGAGACTCTAGAAAAGTTCTGGAGGTGAGCATGGGAGGACTTGATGAGGGAGCTAGAGGATTAGGGGGTCCAGGGAGGAGCGGAGGGGACGTTTAGGGTGATACTTTGAGATGAGGTTGAAGATATAGTCAGGGGCAGATTTGTGAATGGCTTTGTAAGTGGTTGTTAATATTTGTAATGTTATCCTTTGGGTGGTTGGGGGAAGGAAATATCATAAGCTCAGTTTTTGAAAGATTGAGTTTTAAAAAGTGTTGTGACATCCAGACTGATATGTCAGTTAGTAAATGAGTGACGCACAAGGACACCAAGGGGGGTGAGTTGTGGAGTGGAGAGATATATTTGCATAGAGATGGTATTGGAAGCCATGTGAGGTTATCAAATTGCCAAGGGAGGAGGTATAGATAGATAAGAGAAGGGACCCAAGGAAAGAGCCTCGGGGACCTCTACAAAAAGAAAAAGGAGGAAAGGAAATAGAGTTGTAGGTGACATTATAGGAGCAGTTAGATAGGTAGAAGGAGAACCATGAGAGAGCAGAGCCTTGAAGGCCAAGTGAGTGAATTTTTTTTGAGGAACCTCGGGTGGTCAACTGTGTCAAAAGCAGCAGAATAATAGCAAGAGTAAGTGGCTATTGTTTTTTAGCAGTTAGTAAGTCATTAGTAAGTTGTAGAAGGGCAGTTTTAGCGGGTGTCAGAGAAAAGCTTTGTAACTTCCTCTATAGTGACAGGGTCAAAAGAGGAAAATAGCAAATGTGATGGTGGGTCTGGCACATAAACTGGGGAAGGTGACTGGACAATGGAAATATCATCTCGAATTGCATTTATCTTGTTTTTGAAATGAATGGCAATGTCCTAGGCAATTAATGAGTTAGTGGGTGGAGGTAGTGGGGGACATAGAAGAGAATTAAAAGCAGAAAATAGTTAACAAGGACTGGATAAGAGTGTGGTAATGAGAGTGACAAAATAAGTCTGTTTGGCAGCACGGAGGGAGGAATTATATTTGAGGAGGGTAGCTTTATACAGGGTGAAGTCTTGCAGAGACTTATTTTTACGCCACACTTGCTCAAGAGTGTGGCTATATCTTTTAAGATTTCTGGTATCCTATGTTTGCCAAGATTGTAGTGGACTAAGTCTGTGTGTAGTGAGAGGAGCCAAGGTGTCTAGGGAGGATAAGAGTGTGCTGTTGAGGACAGAAGAAGCCAGGTCAGGGCAGGACAGGGGTGAGGTTTTGTAATAGAGGTAGTCGGTAGCAGAGTAGAGAAGAGAAGGGTTAAAGTGACAAAGATTTCTCCAGATAACAGTGTGCTGATTAGGGAGATTCAGGGTTGCAGACAGGGTGAGTGTGAAACTCACGAGGTTGTGGTCTTAGAGAGGAAAATGGGTGTTGAAGAGATTACAAGGAGTGCATAGGCGAGAGAACACAAGATCTAAGTGTCTTGATGACATTTATAGTAAAATAGATACTTTGGTTTAAATAGACATTTAAAAAGTGGGTATGCCCCCTGGCAAATGTAGCATACAACACTTTCAGGTTCCGCAAAAATTTTTGATATAATCTGGATATAATGACTGCTTTGCACCATTTACTGTAATATTCTCAAGACAGCGTACTTTCTACAGAACAGTATCTCAGATTTGATAAATAATTGACCTAGCTATTATTGATGTAAGCATTCCCCCAGGTGGTGGAGGGTAGTTTGGAACATGATGAGGCTTCTCTACAGCACACACAGGGGATCTACATCTTTCCAAAAACACCACAGCCATTTCTCAATATACTCTGTAATATTGCTCCCCTCTGTATTTTCTAGAACTGCAATGATTCTGATGTTGTTTTGACATGATCAGATTTCAGTATCATCCATTTCATCAGTATTAGAATTTGCCTTTTGCTTAAGACGATATATATATATATCTTGTTTTTGAGGTTAAACACCATCCTACATGTCACTTACTCTCCCTTCTAAAATCGAGATTCTTTCTAAGAATGTCTAAGTCATGCCTCATTAAATGTATTTCTTCCCTAATTACATCTGAGTTTTTAATAGTAGTATAATAGTAGTATAAAAGAGGAGCTGCACTCTTGTACATCAATTACACCACCTTTCAATATAAGCTCCTTCTCACCTTGCAATTGTTTAGTGATACATGAAGGGATAGATATACTTGCTATATTTTGAAAGTCACTCATGTCTTCAGATATCATCTCAGGTGTCAGAATTAATCCAGTCTATCTTTTTCATGGGGGAAATAGAGCTCTCAGAAGGAGTTGTAACATTCTTCGCATTATGTGCTGCCTCCTTCCCCTGTACACAGGCAAACCACTTCACCCCGGCTGCAATCACTATCCCTTTCTCTTCCATGAGTTTCCTGCTATTCCCCACATCATGCTGTTATAGCTTTACTGGTGTACCTCTTCCCTTTAAGTAAGGAAAAAATAGAAAAAAAAGGGGGTTGTAGAGAGATAAATGCACCCAATGCATATGTAAAAGTTCAATCAGAATTTATTAAGACATTGAATAGATAAAATAAAATTGGATCTCATTATTAAATAAAGACTGCGTTCAATAAATATAAGTTATGTGCCCGGTACATACAGTCTCAGGTCAAGCTGCTTCTATATATATATACATGATAAAATCCATAATATTCAAAAATACATGATCCAATTAACATCACTGACATGATTGTCCCGATGGTCCTAATGTACAAAATTACATAATCCAATTGCATAACTAAAATAATTGTCCCAATAGTCCCAACGCGTTTCGCAAATATCGCTTCTTCAGGGGACCGGTACTTAATAGTCATGCATAAGCAGTGCCTGAGGTAAAAACAAATGTGCGGAGGACCGAGATGATTGGGTGGCTGGAAAACCGCCAACCCCCACATTCCGTCCCTTGTTGTGCCTGGGACCCCGGGGCATCAGGGGGAGGAGCGCCTGGGAAGCTTCATGAAAGCCCAGGTTATGCCTGATGAAGGGACCCTGCATGGCCCCAAAAGTGCTTGTTTTTCCTTGACATGTTTCTCATTAAATGAACATATGGTTATCCTGAAAGGATTTTTGGTCTGGTGACTTTTCAACAAGAGATCAAAGAAAATGTCTCAGAGGCCACCACTGTGTGTACTGGCTGAGTCCAGATTTACAGGGCCGAACCCATCCCAGGACAAGTACTTAGCATTGTACTTAGCGGGAGCTAGGATGATATATGTGTCACCTCGGTCCTGTTGTCATCAGGGCACACCCTGTACACAAGTGCGTGATTAAGTGATAAAAATGCACATGGTGAAATATAAATTCCCAACCTCCAAAAAATGATCATGTAAAATATTATAAGGGAAAAATTGTGATTGATTTCTCTGTCAGAAAGTGGCTATTGGGAGTGAGCACGGCTAGCTGGCAGTGGAATGCATGTTCACTAATCACTATCCATGACCTATTTATGTTACTTACAATACATGAACAGAAAACTGAAAGTGTGATAATATTCGGAGGCCACATAAGTGCTGTCAGGAAGGGAGATGGTGGAATTCAGGTTTAATCTAGCCTTTTTTTTATCTACACAGGAATCATTATTGGTAACAATTTCCAAGAAATCATATAAGCGAAGAAGAGAATGGCAACCATTTTTTGCTATTATGACAGCTCACGGTGTTCCTTTGAATTACATAAACTCTATGGCCTATTACCTAGTTGATACAGACTGTCTGGGTAGCATTATTCAATCTAGATAAATTGTTTCATGTACTTTATAACAGAGCAGATACCATTCAACTTTCTTTCAATCTAAGCAAGCATTAGCTGTAATCATTGTTTCTACTTCAGTCTGCTGTATATAGCATACCAAGCTCGATTCTGTATTCACAGCATCAGTATTATCATCAACTCCCTTTTTCCCCTAAGTGTGTTGGGGAGAAACACGATTTATATCACATTGAAAATACTAAAATACATATACTTTCATAGCATAGAAATCTCATGGAATGGAAATATTCTCATTTGCTGTCTAAATAATACCGCTGTAAAAAGTGCAGCTATTTAAAAATGAACTTTGGTTCTCAGGTCTTCTAGATGAGCATTGCATGAAAAAGGAAACACGGAGACATATTCATTCTGTTACAATGTAGGTATTACAACATGAAGCTGAAATAGATCTAAGAGAAACAGATGGAAAAGGCAGTCTAAGCACTTCAAAGAAAAGTACATAGAAGAAGCAAATCACAACACATCCAAATTAGCTGATTAGAGAAATGCAGCAAGAAGATGATGCCCATTAAACTTGACACAAACACTCAATAACACCTGATAAGTCAATACTACTTTGAAATCGTCATGGCTAAAATCTTACAACTTATGTTTAAAACCCTCAGCTGACTTTTGTATTGAATTCCAATTTTTATCATCACAGGAATACACTTTTTGTGCATTTTCACTGCTGACCAAGAAATTGTATGTCCCCGAGAGTTTAATGACAGAAGCTTTACGAAGGATGCATAACGTCTAAATTAGATAAATTAGGCAAAGATGATATCCCTATTTCAGTGCATGCATTCAAATGACAGAATTGAATCAAATGCAATAAAATAAAAAATATGCAAAACATATGCTAAATCCCTTATGGATTTAACTGATCAGCTAAGAAATAAGACATTTTAGGGGCATTTTGCATCTGGTCTAAGGAACATTAGATTACATTTGAAATGTTAGAGGAGATCAAATTTGACACGTTTGAGACTGATATTCTGCTTAAAAATGCTTTAAAATCTAACAAGAACAAGTGAATCTAGTATTATGGAAGCTGGAATTATGGAGGTAGCTGTACCTGTCTGTGGGTTTTCTGTACACAGAGGAACAGAGTGAGCCATTGCTGACCGTTATGGCACAATCCAGAAAAAACATACTGTGTACTGAGAAATTAATTTTTAGTTTGATGGATGGATGGAATGAATTTAATGATTCATGGAAGTTTAAAAGGCTTTCTTCTCCTTCTGTCCATATTACAAAAATATCGTCAATATAACGATAATATTTGAATGGTTTATGAGGGTGAGTGGCTAGGAATCTGTTTTCTAGGTCAGCCATGAAGAGATTGGCATATTGTGGTGACATTTTTGTCCCCATAGCAGTCCCGGTCATTTGTAAATAGATGTTGTCATTGAAATAGTTGTGTGTCAGTATAAATTCAATGAGTTTGGCCATGGTTTCACTATCATATTTTTGTCTGACATTATGGCAGGAAAGGAATTTGGTACAGGCCTCAATACCATCTTTATGGGGGATGTTAGTTTACAAAGACTCCACATCCATGGTGACAAGTATAGTATTAGCAGGTAGGTTGGTGATTAGGCTCAGTTTGTTCAGGAAATCTGTGGTGTCTTGTATAAAACTCCCAGTGTTGATAACTAGGGGCTTTAGAATGTTTTCAATTAAGCCAGATATTTGTTCTGTAATTGTTTCCATACCTGTAATAATGGGTCGTCCTGGGTTTCCTGGCTTGTGGATTTTGGGCAGCATGTAGAAGGTCCCCATTTGAGGATTGGAAGGTAACAGATTAAGTAATCCTTGCTGTATATGTTTTGGGAAGGATTTGATAAGTTTAGTAAGTTCTACCGTATATTCCCTGGTGGGGTCCTGGTCCAGTTGTTTGTAGTAGTTTTTATCAGACAATTGTCGGTTTCCTTCTGCAATGTAGTCCTGGGTGTTCATGATAACTATTGATCCGCCCTTGTCAGCTGGTTTGATGATGATGTTTTTATCATTCATTAAGTTTTGTAAGGCTTTTCTTTCTGCAGGTAGGAGGTTGTCTGTAGTTTTTTTCTGTTGTGTGGTAACAAGGGATGCTACTCTCGTTTGGAAGCTTTCAATGTAATTGTCCAATTTGATGTTACGTCCTGTTGCAGGTGTAAAGTCTTTGTTCTTTTTTCTGCTGTCCAGGCTGGATGTGGTGTTATCTTTAGCAAATAAAAATTCCTTGAGCCTCAGTCTTCTAAAGAATTCTTCCAAGTCTGAGTACAATTGTATGTGGTCCAGTTTGGTGCTTGGACAAAATGTAAGCCCCTTGGATAGGACTGCTGTTTCCTGTATTGTGAGGTGAGGATTTGAGAGGTTGACAATCTCAGTATTGTCTGAGCTGCTTTCACTGTGGTTGATCAATTCAGCTTGGATAGGGACGTAGGTAGTTTGCCTATTTCCAGCCAGACTTCTTACTGCAAATCATTGGCGTACTTTCTGCACACCATCATTATGAGACCTGCTTTAGAATTACTAACCGTTATACATATGAAAGACTAATAGTGTAAAGACAGGACTTCCAGAAACTATTTAAATCTTAGATGGGACACTTGGATTGAATCTTCAAAAGAAGCTTCCAGAAAGGTGTAGGGCACCTCTTAATATTCTTGTGTAAATACAGTGCTATGTAAAAGTTTTAGGCAGATGTGTAAAAATGCTGTAAAGTAAGAATGCTTTTAGAAATAAAAGTGTTAATAGTTTATTATTATCAATTAACAAAATGTAAAGTATATGAATGGAAGAGAAATCCAAATCAAAACAATATTTGGCGTGACCATAATTTGCCTTCAAAACAGCATCAATTCTTCTAGGTACACACAGTTTTTGAAGGAACTCAACAGGTAGGTTGTTCCAAACATCTTGGAGAACTAACCATAGATCTTCTGTGGATGTAGGCTGTCCTTCTTTCTCTTCATGTGATCCCAGACAGACTAGATGATGTTGAGATCAGGGCTCTGCGGGGGCCAAACCCTCACTTCCTGAGCTCCTTGTTCTTTACAATGGAGATAGTTGGCTGTATGTTTGGGGTCACTGTCCTTCTGCAGAATAAATTTGGGGCCAAGTGTATATAGAATTTCAAGTCAAAAATGGTTTATTGACTCGATTGCTATCACATCATATAGCGATGTTCCTTATTCAGGCAAACAGAATGTGAAACACCACAGTACAAGTGCAGATATACAGTATATACATGGTGAGAAAAACAGTGGACCAATCACATGAACACGTGTTAACCCCTCCGTTGCTGGAAAGACTGTGCATTCCCGCCATAATGAATATTTAACAAAGCATCACATGTAAGACATTACCCAGATCAATCAGGATCATCTGGCCCTTTAAGAGTTCTAAATGTGCTGCCATGTTGCCTCTGGCCTTGCTGCAAACTACCACATGTGCTCCCGAGTTAGCTCTGCTCCAAACACTATCCAAGTGTGGAGATGGGCAGGATCTCCAGCTCCATGGAGACTACCTCACTCTTGGCCTGCAGCCTGATTGGAGAGAACACTCGTCCATGTGGCATAAGCGTTGCCTAGCAACCAGGCAAAACACACTATTCTGATACTGAAAATCATATATAGGAGCATATGCAACAAAATGTCATAAAGGGGACTATAATGTAGTAGTCCCATACGTAATATGTGAAATATAGGCAGACCTAGGAAAACCATAAGCATTCATGGCTAAACTGGACAGATTATACCATACATGTATCAATCATAAAAAGTAATATTGTGTCCCAGAAGCTTTGGCAAACAAAAGGAAAATAATGGAGAAAAGCGGAAACGGCAGGGGGAAGAGAAAATAAATGAAAATAAAAATAAAAGTTAAATGTACCCAAGCTATCAGGGTTCCATGGGCTCCATGTTCATCAAAGCATCATCAGATAATTACCTTGGAAGGTAGGGAAGTTTACTTCATCTATCAGATAGAAAACATGTGTAATAGTGATTTGAATTAAGACCTCGACGTATCACAGTGTCTAATGTGAAAATCCAGAAAGCCTCTTTGCGCAACAGTTGGAGGACTCTGTTGCCACCTCTGTGATTTGGCAGAATGTGGTTAATGAACATTCCTCTCAGCTCATGCACCTGTTGTTTGCGTTCAATGAAGTGGATGGCAACTGGTTTCGTAACTTCTTCACCCGTAGCGGCCTTCCTAATTGATATCCTAATGTCACTATGGTGTTTTTGGAACCGTCTCTTGAACTAACCTCTGGTTTTACCCACATATATTAAAGAGCAGGGGCATTTGAGTATATAGATCACATGGTCTGTATTGCAGATCATATAACCTCTGATGCAGTACTTATTCCATTGTGGGGGTGTAGAAAGTGCTCCCCCTCAATGAGGGCATTGTAGACATTGCAATTGCGGCATTTGTAGCAGCCAGTCTTGCTCGAGATTTTAAAGGGGGTCTTGACATACAGGTGAAACTCAAATAATTTGAATATCGTGCAAAAGTTCCTTTATTTCACTAATGCAACTTCAAAGGTGAAACTTATATATGAGAAAGACTCATGAGCTGTAAGCCATAATCATCACAATTATGACAAATCACGGCTTGAACTATCTTGCTTTGCATGTAATGAGTCTATCTCATATATTAGTTTCACCTTTTAAGTTGCATTAGTGAAATAAATTAACTTTTGCACGATATTCTAATTATTCGAGTTTCACCTGTATTTTTCTCTGGGGTCTGCCTGTACAAGGTGGACTCTTCGTGTTCAGCCTCGTCTGTACATCTGTGACGGTTCCTTTTTGATGACTGGTGTTAGATTTATATCCATTTTTAGGCTTTTAGGATATTCATATTCTTAAGGATGGACTTCCTTGTGGTATGGGCCATGTCATTATATGTGTATAGAGGCAATCCTGTCAATTTCTTTTGATGTTCGCCTCTGTTGAGATTTCTCCTTTGCCCGTGTAAGGGCTTTGTCCACCACATGCTCAGGATAACTTATCTGTAAAAACTTCTGACGCATGTTTTCGATATGCATGTTGCATGCGTCATGATTGGATCAGATGCACATCACCCGTAGGAACTGTGATATCTGAAGATTATCACGTAGATGCTTGGGATGAGAACTGTCATAATGTAGTATGGTGTTCCTGTCCGTTGGTTTGGCATAGATGTAGGTATGTATCCTGTGTGCATGTGTGGACACATAGACATCAAGGAATGAAACCCCTTCCTGGCACAGCGGAGTTCAGGACAAGTGCGGCGGAGGGTGCACCGATCGACACCTCATACAAGCGATCCGTTGGCTCTCTAGCAGATTGCTTGTATATAAACAGGCATCGTGCCATGTTTTAACATTTTGACAGTTTCCCGTTCATGCACCGTGCACAAGTGGATGGGGCTAAAAGGCCGCCTTTAGATGGCCTGTTACATCCAGAAAGCTCCCGGCCTGCCGTTTAATTACAGCAGCTGGCTAAACATCAATAGTATGCAAACTGCTAGAGGGAATGACAAAAGAATATTTAGTGGATTTTGTTCATGGCAATGGTATAATAAATGGTAATCAGCATGGATTTAGGAAGGACCGTTCTTGTCAGACCAACCTACTGACATTCTACAAAGAGGTAAGTAGAGATCTGTATGGAGGGAGGCCGGTGGATGTGGTATATCTGGATTTTGCCAAAGCTTTTGACACTGTACCACATAAACGCTTAGTACACAAGCTGAGATCTATGGGCATAGATTAAATGGTGTGTACATGGATAGAGAACTGGCTACAGAAACGTGTCCAGAGAGTCTTGATAAATGGCACTTTTTCAGATTGGTCTATGGTTGAGAGCAGCGTGCCCTAGGGTTCTGTGCTAGGCCCCATACTGTTTAAGCTGTTCATTAACGATATCAGGGAAGGTGTTAATAGCCATGTTTCTGTGTTTGCAAATTATACTAAAATTGGAGAGTATTAGACATGGGTTTAGACACTATAACATTGCAGAGGGACCTGGATAAAATAGGGGAGTGTGCAACTATATGGCAGATGAGGTTTAATGTTGAAAAATATGAAGTAATGCATTTTGGTGTTAAAAATAGGCAAGAAGAATACATATTAATGGGTACTCCACTAGGGAAGTCAGAAATGGAAAAATATTTGGGGGTCATAGTAGACCACAGATTGAACAATAGCATGCAATGCCAGGCTGCAGCAAACAAAGCAAGCAGAGTACTGTCTTATGTTAAAAAGGCAATGTACTGTAGAGACAAAGCGATCATTTTGCCACTTTATAGATCACTGGTCCGGCCTCATCTGGAGTGTGCGGTTCAGTTTTCGTCACCAATCCACAGAAAGGATGTCCTTGAGCTGGAAAGAGTCCAAAGAAGAGCAACTAAACTAATTAAGGGGCTCGAGGACCTAAGCTATGAGACAAGGTTACTAAATTTAAACATGTTCACGCTGGAAGTGAGGAGATTAAGAGGAGACATGATTTTGATGTACAAAATATTTAGTGGTGATGGCAACATCAGCAATAAACTGTTTACAGTTAGCTCCATAACAAAGACTAGAGGCCACCATCTGGTAGAGAAAAGATTTTTCCACAAGGGGCATAGGGGCTTTTTTCAGTTAGAGCGGTTAAAGTCTGGAACTCGCTGCCACAAGCATTGGTAACAGCTGAGAGCATTGAATCATTCAAAAAGCATTTAGATATTTTCCTCAGAAACTGTAACATACAGGGGTACAGGTACTCTTAAAACAAGGTCACAGGGATTTGTGTACACACATGCACAATCACACACAGACACACAAAGGTTAAACTTGATGAACCTGTGTCTTTATTCAACCTCAAATACTATGTAACTATATCTGTAAAAAATAAGTCAAGGCAACTGGACTTGCTGTATTTTTCTTGAAGGAAAAATACTTGATTGTCTGGTCAAGAAAAATACAGCAAGCCCAGTTGCCTTGACTTATTTTTTACAGATATACCATGACCTCGATGAATTGGAACCTTCACAGACATATGTAACTATGTAAAACCGGGAAAGTATCTACCATTACCATCACCACAACTTGAAAAAAAGAACTCCAGACAAATATATAAAACATTCTTTGCTTTAGTTATATATTCCTTTGCAAGTCATAAAATAGATTTCGTTTTAGCTACTGCAATTACCTTAACTCTGTCTATATATTAACCTGTCGCACATACTAAAATCAAGCTTGCAAGAGTAGTAAGATGATAAGCAGGAGGAGAGCTGCTTTAGTAATCCCACCAGAAACTGAAGGTTTAGGGTGGTGTGAAATTGTATCTATAGGCAAAACAATTGTTATACATTTTGGATAGTGTAAGGAATGGTTAGAAATAGAGGTGCACTGAAATTAAAATTTTAAACCGAAACTGAAAATAAAAAAATTGTCAGGCCGAAAGCAAAAATAACATTTTTCTACCTCCTTTTACATTTAAAAAAAATATTTTATTGTTATTTATTTTTTATAAACTTTTCAATTTGTTTATTATTTATTTGTATTAAATATTGTTATTTTTTCATTTACTGCTGGTGGCTTCGGTGAAATATCAGAGGTCTAAACAGATCTAGGACACAATCTCTTTTTCTGCATCCCCTGTTATAAATGAACAGGAATCCTGTATACTGAATGTTCCTGTTCATTCATAAATTGTGGAGATAGTATGATTTACTATGTACACAATTACAAATGAATAGGATATATATATATATATACACAATATATTTATTTCTTTTTTTAGAGTTTTAGCAGGTTACAGAAATACATTCCAACTACACCCTGAAAATAATTATTTGGGAAGATATGCAATTTACATGAGTATATACAGTATGCATTATAGAAAGTGTAGATCCATTACAGCAAAAGGTGTCATGCATTAAGGACTTTAGTTTTCTTATCAAAAAGCAGAAACATCAAACCTGAAAAAATGGTAATAATTTAAGCCCACGCTAGCTCTTTTATAAGCCAAACAAGAGCTTGTTTGGTTTGAAATAGAGCTGCTGTGGGCTTAACACGTCACCATTTTTTCAAACAAAAGTGCTATTTTTATACTTATTTTTTGAAGTCCATGGTTGAGGGACACCTTATTCTGTGAAGTGTTCTAGTTAACCCTGTGGATGACTACAGCACAATGCACATTGTTGAGACAGTTTGTTATGCTCTCTGTGATTCAGTGCATGGAAAGTGTGGACCTGCAAGGCCTCCTGTAAAAATCTAAGGAGCAGCCAGTGTTCATTGGTAACCCTAACAAGCAAAGTACCAAGTCAATAAGCAAGATAAATACGTATTTTCAGGCCAAAAGCATTTAGAAAAATTCAAAAGACAAATACAGGTCAGAAAAACTATCGATCAGGTGGATTTTAAATAAAGGCCAGGCTACAGGCAGACAATGAGACCTAACAGACAGAACATCCAATACATGATCAGGGTATACTATACTACTATAAAATTAGAATGAACCTTTTGGTAAGGTAGTGTCAAACTGCACAGAGCAGATCTTTATAACTGCAAAGTTGTGGAGTGAGCACAAAACTGCAACATGGCTCCACTAAGGTAAGAATTAGACTTGAGCGGCGGCAAATAATTTGTTTTATTTCGTTTTGCTTCGGATGTTTCGTTATTTGTTTTTTCTGGATTTGGATCCGAAAGCTGATTTGTTTTGGCATTCGGATTCTTTAAATTATAAATGAAAATTTGTTGCAGAAAAGTGACATTAAATGTTTACTTTGTTTCTTTTTAAACTTTGACACTCCACAGAAAGAAAAAAAAAAAACCAGGTTCCCCTAACAATTCATACTAAACCCTTTAGACCTAAAGGGTCTGGTATGAATTTGGGGAGACCCCACGCTGTTTTTTTAAATTTTTATTATTATTTCTGTGGACAGTTTAACACTTTTTCCTGTGTATTCTGTGACAGCTGTCAACAGTGGCGGACATAGGGAACAAAGGGCCCCGGTGCAAGTTTTTTTTTTTGCCCCCGCATACCCCACCCCACAAAAAAAATAACTCACAAACCCCCCCAACCCATATCCCCTGTAGCAACCACACACACAAAAATGGCATTGCTGTATAAAGTACTGCTGAGATTTGTAGTCCTCTATAGAGGGTGCCATTCTGCATTGCTGCAATGCAGAATGGGACCTGCTATATAGAACTACAAATACCGGCAGTACTTTATACAGCAATGCCATCAATTGGGCTACAAAAAATAATAATTTTATTTAATAACTTACCTTCATTTCTTCTGGCTGTTTTCTGGTGGGGGAGGCTGCAGAAAAACAGTGTGGGTGTGTGTCCCCATCTCGGACAGCGCGCCCATGCACTCAGACGGCTGTTTCCTGGGTCCTCACGTCCGAGGCCCAGGGCTGCCCCCTGAAGTGCCTGACAACTTTTTTTTTATTCTCGGCTTCCCTCCACAGTATCAGGTGGCCGGCGGGCCCCCTCATCTCTGCGCCGGGAGTGTCGGGTCTTTCCGGCACTCCCGGCGCAGAGATGATGGGGCCCGCCAGATACCAATGTGATCAATGGACACTCCCGGCGCAGAGATGGGGGGGCACGCCGCATACCGATCCAATGGTAACCGGCAGCCGGACACGACGGGCCCTCCCCATCTCTGCCCCGTGGCTGTGTTTGGATGGATACTGGGCCTCCCCTGTAGGCTCAGGCCCCGGTGCGGAAGCACCGACCGCAGTACCCCCACTGGCTGTCAAATTCTTTACATTTGTGATTGAAGTGTCCGCAAAGAAGCAGAACCTGTTACAGAATAACACAGATCTCTCAGCTTCTTTTTTTACATTTTGTAACAATATTATGTTACTTTGTTTCCATTCAGGATACAAATGTAGAATGTCAGCAAAGAGAGAAACCTGAGAGTGGTAAATGACAGCTCTCCCACTTGTGTTTCATTCTGAATGAAATTCGGTGGTATTCGAATTCCATTATCAAATATTCTGATTAGTTTGGATTCGTTATTTCTGTCAGTCAGAAATTCGGATGAATCCCAATGTACAAATTTCTAAAAATAGGTACGAAATCTAATTCGGAACAAAACGAATCGCACATGTCAGTAAGAATACAGACGTTTACATGGTGTAGGAAGGGACAGGAAAATAACATAGCAAAGAGTAAGCTGGACGATAGAAGACAAAAACTTTGGTGGCTTCTGGATTCTTACAGCCTGAAATCTTTCTTTTTTTTGCAGAGAGCAGTGCTGTAAATCAACTAAATACTGTAGGTGAGTAAAAATAAGTCAAGCACAAACTGAGTGACTTTGATTGAGCAGTGTCTAAAGACTGAGAACTTCAACATTCAGCCTTTTGGTGCTACCGCAAAAGGCTTGCACCTTGTGATCTAGAGCCAGCAATTTCAATTGAGACAAAGAGGTTGTACAGAATTTGAAAGCTATTGAAATAATAGACATCTAATAACATCACTTTTCAATCTTCAGGCAGTGTTATTCTATTTAAAGGGGTTGACTAACAGGTCATTTAATGAACACATTGTACCAAGAACTGATTGTACTCTCACTATATAATCAAGCATTAACCTGCATTAGTATATATTTTAACCTGGTACTATAACCAAATATGTATAATCAAAATAAGAAATAGGCAAGGGAAAAATGACTGGCACTTTTAAACACAGTACAGAATTTTGTGTTTGAGAAAAGGTAAACAGCTATGAAGATTGATGGTGTGTGATTGATGAGTGCAGTGAGACAATAGAACAAGAGTACAGGAAACAGTCACTTCTAAGTCCCTCTGCTTGAAATATTGCCAGGCTGTTTGTCATGAGTCCTGTTCTTAGAAATCAATCAGGCTTCACTTAAGAACCTAAAAAATAGAATAAAATAGAAAAGTGCTTAGTTCTTATTTTAAATATTCTCGTTTGATGTAAATCTATGGTTAAACTTATTATATCATGGACCATCTGTGGTTAAAAAGAGAGAGCGCAATGCTTGTACAGTGTATTTGTTAGGATGTAATATGTAAAAATGCTCTTCTGGAAGGAACAGTAATTCCTCAGCCAGTCCAGACTCAAACCTATATAACCTTTCACAAATATGCCACATCCAGTGGCTTTATGACGTGCTTTGATTTCAGACAGAAAGGGACAATATAAGATTGTTTTGAGGCTAGATATGTATATGGTTCAAGTGACTGTAATAAACAACTTTGGGGCAACGAAGTGAGATTCTTACGATATAGTGTATGTGCATTTCAGATGGAGCAAAGATAGGAAGCTTGAAAGGAAAGCATATAATGTAGACACCCCTAGAGGCTGAAGATCTTCTACTATTACTTATTTAAATAATTGCCCTTTTTGAAAGTGTTATTTAATTTGGCTTATGTACTTAATATGTTAACATATTAGGATATTACCAGCCTTACAGTAGTATCATGAATATACCGTTTTATGCTAATCCTGGAACTAATCTTAATACCTGGAATATTTTATTCCTTAAATCCTAGTTTCAATATAAAATTGATAGAGCAAACTCGTTGAACAAGCCATTTTGTCATTTAGATATTTAAAAAAGTGACCTTTCCATTGCAATCCGCAGCCATTCGTGATTTATTTGGCTTTACCAAATGCTTCTGTAATAGCCAACTGTTGTTACCAAACAATTGGACCCTGATCCATTGAACATGGAATCCTTAGCATTCTTGCTGTTCTGTTTACTTTACTGGGAGAGTATTTCAGTTTTGGTGAGACGGTTGTAAAGAATGTTGCGTGGGGAGGGGATACAAGTTAACGTGAATGTAAACACTTCTCTTATTTTCTCCCTTTTGGTCTGCTAAATATGCAAGTAAATTGTTTTGTTATAGTGGCACTACACTAAAAAATGCATTCAAGTGCCTTAACTATTAACAAAAAGCTGTAGATCCTCAAGTCATTCCTGAATTGGTGCTGACACTGTCCTTCCTTCTGGAGGGTGACTACTTTTGTTCCCCATGGTCCCTGTGTGTGTTGTAAAGTAGCCACCGCTCCAAGCTCACTCCCGTGATGGACTACAATCTCAATACAAATTGGTAAACTAAATGTGAGATTGTAGTTTATCACACAAGCAAGCTTGAAGCGGTGGCTACTTTACAACACACACAGGGACCATGGGGAACAAAAGTAGCCACACTCCAGAAGGAAGGGCAGTGTTAGCACCAATTCAGAGATGATTGGAGGATCTACACAGCAAGAAGCTATCATTCTAGCCCTTTTGCTGCCGAAATACTAACCAAATGTCTGGTGCTCTAGATTAGATTTTCTCATGGAGGTACATCCCTGTAATTAAATAAAAGACAGCCTAAAACATCCAGTGGCATAAATAGATAAATGTATAAATCACAAACCATCCCAGACCAAGTCAGATATCTGTGCAGATTTGTTCAATAATTTTTAGAATTAAACTTTACGCCACAGATGACTTGCATATTTTTTCTGACATAGATTTGTGTGGGCATGACATTACTACTTTCCACATATAAGGTGCATTAGACCTAATTTTAGGTACTACACGTGCAATGGTCATTGTCTGCTCTGGACAATATTGGACAGATTTAATGATAATTGTATCTGTGGACAGTAGCCCCCAGCCAATCATTCTCTATGGAATAAGGGATCTGATCAGTTTTAAGGTGATAGCCCCCACCCCCCCCCCCCCTTCCAAGATAACACCACCATTGAAGCCACCTAACTGTTTTTCTTTCTCCTCCTTCCATAGACATTAGAATTCTGACAATTACAATTCATTGTACACACACGTCCAGACTCCATCTGATGTATGTAGCAAGTTTTTCTCCTTTTGACTTTAATAGCTTTTGCTTTAGCAGCGGTAGCAATTGTATACAGTCTACTGAAAATGGACTTTCAAATATTTAGGAAGGAATGAACTGTTCCTCATGCCTTAAATACAATTTATCACACAGACTACACATGGTAAAAAGTTCATAAGCTAAAAGAAAATTCTCAGCGTGATGTTTGAAAAGATTCAGTGTGCATTGCTGATAGGCACTGATAACCTTTCTTGTTCAGCTTTTGTTGGAAGCTCCTCATCTAATAATGTATGAAAAGGTTATCAGCGGTACACACATGACATAAACAAAACATGCAATGAAACTATTGTCTGTATTAGACTGCAACATTAGCAAATTCATAAGATCTCTAACATAGTAGTTCTACTTTCATAAGGGCAAAGCATGAGAACTGATCACGAGAAGTTCAGCTGACAGCTATTTTTTCTTCAGCTAACAAAACAATACTTTTATATAGTAAATATCATGCAGAAGTTTGTGTTTAGGCACAACAGGGATAGATAACATGTGATTCTGTACAATATTTCAACTGTGAGTCCTGACAGCTTGAAGCATATTCTAGGAATTGTATTCATCAGTAGCTTCAGATCCTCAGATTACCACATAAAAGAGAGTCCTAGTATTTTAAACAACTATGTAGGTTAGTGACTGATTACAGCCTTTAAGCAAACCATTTCTAAATGATGCTATTGATATTGTCAGATAGTATAAGGCAAATGTTTTATTTCTACCAACTTATATTTACATCAACAGGAAAAAAAAACTAAAATGAAACTGGTAAACTATATAT
>NW_017306695.1:741111-772000 GCF_000935625.1 Nanorana parkeri | reverse complement strand
TATATAATTTCAAAGCGAATTGGGAGGGATGAAATCTCCATTCTGGATCCATGGTATGGTAGTGACCAGCACCCAGTGATCACACACCTGTGCACAGCCCTTATGGAAATGTGCTGGCTAATGTTCGGGGCTCCAGCTGGTAGACAAGGAAGGTTACTGTTCAGGAGTCAGAAGGATTCTACCCAGGAGTTGGAGTGGAGCCAGGTGGCATGTGTGTGCTGGAGGCACATGGGAAACAGCCAAAGAGGCAGAGAGAGCCAGTGACACACGAGGGATGTGTGTAAGAGTCACACGAGAGGTGTGGAAAGTCATTGGGAGCTACTAAACAGTATTGAGCACTGCTGTGGACTGTTGCTCTGTTGAGAAAAAAAGGAAGGATTTTATATGAAAGTGCACTTATCCCTCAAAACTGAGTTACTGTTTGTTTAGAATATGTAAATACTTGATTGTCCATAGCCTAGCCACAGGTTCGCTAAAAGATCAAGGCTGAAGTCCCAACAGCAGTAGTTCTAGTCAGTTATTATTCAAGATGAATAGGCTACTCTGTTCTAGGTTACCTAAAGGGTAAACAAAGTAGCCAATACTTCACCCATGAGGAGCAATTTGTTGAGAACACATAGTCATGTGGCAAGAAAAAAAAAAGCTATGCTTATTAAAACCTATTCTGAATAAATGTCGCCGTTATAAGCTCACGTATGGCAAATACTGATGATATAAACTAAATAGAACAAATAAACTCTCCCCTGACTTCAGAGCACCATCAGACAAGTAAATTTTGGGTTTGTTCACACCAGGCGCATTGAGCTGTGATGATCACTGTTCTCTATGTGCCCTATTTACACCATACAAGTGTGTTGGGGGTGAGATAGATAAAAATGCAGCATGCCTGCATTTTTATGCAGTGTGCAACAATGCATTACAATGCATGGCAGCTGTTGTGCATAGAGTTGAATTAAGTGTTTTTGCTAACGTTCAAAAAAGTTGTTTTTTTAAAAAGGGAAAACACTGTAAAGTATTGTTACAACATGCCACAGCACGGGTTCACAACACATAACACCACATGGTTATACACACCATAAAGTTAGCCCACTGGTGTGAACAGGCCCCTTTGTAAATGCAGCATTTGCAGTGATGTATGATTCTCCCTTATGTTTGTGAAATAGTCTAAATTTCCTGAGCTTTTATTAGATTTTTTTAGATCTATGTCAGAATGGAGCTCTTCATATAAGCAGATTTGTAAACTGCAAGTGCTGTGATGTTGTTATACAAGAATATCTTCTTCCAAAACTGCTACATTCTCTTGGCTTATCTGACATGATCAGAATGTTTCCCGTAGTCTACAGTGCTACATTCCGTCCACTTGTCTGGCATGATCAGAATATTCCCTGGAGTCTTGAAAGCAACGTTTCTGACAAGTTTAGAGTGTGTCCTGCAGACTACCAAAATTGGCTGAATGTTGTTTTGCTTATGTTCAGAATGTACTTTTTTTGTTTTTGGGTGTAGCTTGTTGTTAGTTAAGGTGTTTTACACAATAGATCTGAAAAAAAAATTAAATGTCAGCTTGAAATTTTTAAACAAATAGCCTAATATAATTTTTGTTAATTTTACTGTTTATATTTATGTATTGATATAATACAGCAGAAAATCTGGGAAAAAAAGGATTGAAAAACCAAGTACTTTAATGGAAATTGGTCAGGTTGCTATTAGGGGAAGGACATAAATGATTTTATTTTTTGATTTTAATTTTATTTTTATTTACCTTAATGAATTAACATTTTATGTTGGTAAACAAATACTCATTCATGTACTGAGTGTAAATGGCGACATGATGCGTTATTCCCATATCTTCATTTCACCTTCTAAGAGTGTATTCAATTACTTGTGTTTACAATACAGTTCATTGACAAAGAAGTGCATTCATAAAAATATTTTTTTAAATGGACTTTCTTATGGATGAGCCGTGTAGTAAACACAATTAATCAAACAGACTAGGGAAAGGTGATGTGAGAAAATAGTGAGGACTCATCATGTTGTCATTCACACTCCGTAAATACATGGACATTTGTTTATAAACATCAAATGCCTATTTACTGTGGCAAAAAGTGAGAACCCTTAAATTGCATATCATGTAAACATGGCACAAACATTACCTTAAATTGATAAGGTGTGTCTGGACTTATTTAGTTTCCCGCTTATCATTGACAGGTTTAAACGACTTGCGTTGTTTTCTAATCTCACCTCACAGTACAGCGAGAATAAAAAAATCGAGGGCACTTTTAGCAAACTTTCAGTGAAAGCAAAACTGCCAATTTTGTGATAAAGTGTCACACTCATGCCTGCTCCTAATGTTGAGCACAAAACAAACCTACAATCACAACTGGTTGTAGACGTTGGTGCGTTGCTTTAAACATCACTAACCACTGATTCCCTGAAATTTGAGTTATATTAGAAACCACTGAAACACAAGGCTACAGGCAGAAAATGCTTCTACACAAATATAAGTATACATTGTAAAGGATAATTTATCATAGATGCATATGCACTCATGCTTGAATATTTTGAATGTAAAACTCTAGTTTGCTTGGAAAGCCAACTGTATATTTTTCCTTCAAAGTACTGTACATTTAAAACTCTAATGGATGGGCCACTTTTTCTCATCATTGACAAGCTCTGCTGTGATCATCAAAGTCATAGGGGTAGGAGCTCAGACATAATAATGAAATCAGAAGGGAGGATTGTTGTTTGCTTTTTCTTTTGAAGTGCAAATATCTCAGATTACTTCATGCAATCTGAGATATTTCCGTTCTGTTAACCCTTTTACGAAGGGCTGAAAAACCAGCTGCAACAAGTACATTTTCTGTCAGCAGCTGAATCCTCTGCAGTTTATATGGCAACAGAGCATTGTGGGTTAATGAAACACGAGGAACTGGAGGTTTTCAAAAGATCAGTCTGTGTTATTGGCAAGAAAAATAATGATTTCTTTTCCCAATGTCTCCAACTGCCATTAACATACAACGTGCAAAAGACAGACCTGAAATCTTGTCCATTCAAAGATAAGACTAAAAATCCATTGAATTGATTTGCTGAGAGTCTTGACTTTGGACATTCAACTGATGATGGCATTTTCAAAGATTGCCTTTACTGCTGTCAGTTCACTGTACAGTTCTAGGTATTCTGTATCACAGAACAGCAATGCAGAAGAAATCCTGCTGTATTTACCTATAGCATAAAACTGTCTTAAAGCTGTAGTTACAGCTTTGTGTCCTTGTGAATAAACTGAAACATGTGTGCATAGGTGTCAAACTTGCAATGTCACAGACTTGAAAAAAAAACAGAAATACCTACAACAGATTAATGAGCTTCTCATTTTCAATGCTTTCTTCACAGAGAGATTCCTGTGAGCTCCATTGGAATTGTTGTATACAAGTCTGATGCTGCCCATAGTCAGTCAATTATCTACAGAAATGGTGGGTGGGCACATAGCTGAATAGATGAGATGCTTAAGTATTGGAACCTGCTAACATAACTGGGACCTGCAAACATAACTGGTCGACAATGATATTGATGCATGGGTGGTACTTTAATTATTACCTAATTGAAGATGATCTAAACCCAAGAACAAAAATATTATATATTGCAGGTTAACAGTCCCTAGATGAAATGGCTGCATCAGTTTTCTTTCAGTTAACAGTAACACATTTTCTGTCCTAGGTTGACAATGTTCACTCACTGTACTGTATCCATGGAGGAGTATCATTGGAAGGTCCATCCACTGAAAATTGTGTGTCATGGCCCATCAGGAAAGCTGGATGGAGAAGAAACTTCGGGGGCTATGTCAACTGGGACCACATGGAGATATGGTGCCATGCCATAATGCTAACGTGTTTAATTCCATATGGACTTCATCAGAGCAAGCATGGCCAGGAGGATAATCATTGCTAGCCTACGACAGAAAATGTGTTAGGACTGTAGTACACAGTGGAGCACTGGGCATGACTGATAATACTGCTTGAGATAACACTGCAGAGTGCATGGGAAGTTAGGAACTCATTGAATTTCTGCCAGTATCAACAGGTATTGTATGCACTCTTTGAACAGATGTAACAAAATACTTTCAATAGCATATAAACAGACCAAAAGGGAGCACATTAAAGAAGTTAATTGCTAGAGTATACATAAAGTTTAAATCATGCCATACAATTGCATTCACCCCTTTTATTGGAAGTAATCCCTTTTGCTATTTTTAAAAAGATTAGATGGAATTTTTAAAAAGTAGGAAAACTGATAAAAAGCTTTTTTTTATCATATAGGAGGGAACTCCTACATAACCGAATAACCACAAGTGATGCCTGAGTTGCTGGTATGATTTGCAGATTTCAGCTAGCAAAGCAATTGATTTAAGAATTGTTACTGATACTCACGATGTGTAGGGGCATGGAGTAACTGACCCCAAGTGTGATGTTGAAGGTATTTTCCATCCTGCTGTTAGCGCTCTTGCAACTAACATGGGAAAGGAAAATGCCCATATTTACAAAGGCCTGGTGTGTGGGCCACGGTTGTGCCCATTACAATACCAAGCAGGTCATGCAAGTGCCTTCCCCACCTTTATTTTGGTGGGTTACCTTTACATTGGTGCTTTACCCTTCACATTGGTGTGTTACCAGTGTGGTGCAATTTACTTGGCACCCCAAAACACTGTTTCAGTAGCGGGCAACACACCCACACTGTAGCACACCACTACGCACATGTCATGCATTGCAGTGGGCTTCATTAAAGTTCCCTGATTGTACCATGTATAGTTTTGCATTAATGCAGGTAAATTAGATCTACACTTAAATGGGCATCTAAATGGAAGAAAACCTCAATGGTGGAGGAATGATCTCTTATGGTCTATAGTTGAAACAGCAAAATGTTTGAACACACGCACAGACATAGGCCTTGGCTAGTTCAGTCTACTTTCTCCACAAGTCCTACTAGGATAATGTTATTGATTAAAAATGTTTTTGCTGTAGACAAGAGGACTTATTTTTCACACATTATTTTATGGTAATGTACTATGTAATTTGTCTTATTTTATCATATCGATAAGTTGCATATTGATCAAAAAAGTTCCTTTCCCGCAAATTCATTTTTTTTCAAAGTATCAGCTTGCAGTCAATATGTCAACGACTTTAGTCAATGAGAACAAAAACAGACATGTTTAATAAATATGTCACCAAGTAAATGGCAAAGAATGACTGCCATGTAGTGAGCTAGCACAGGCAGAATTTTAAATCCCCAAACCACACAGAGCATGAACTGTAACAGGACTTTTTGTGGCTATTTGGACCATGAAGGAGACAGCTCGTAAAAATGTCTGCAATGTAAATGACTCCTTTATTTTTTTAAACTTGTAGTTGTATTTATTTTAAATATAAACAAAGAGATTTAGAGCATTGAAACATGACCTGTATATCCTGTGTAAGTCTAGTGTACTAGGCTTAATTGTGGGAGGCTGTGTCAATAATGTAACTTGTTGACAGACTGAATTTCGTGTTTTCATTACTGAAAAAGGGGGAAGCAGCAGAATTCACTTGCAAAGAAAACCTAGAGCTCAAGACACATAAAACTTTGCTACATCGTAGTAGTTTTAGTTTATACCCGTAAATATTTGAAACTTCTCTCCTTGCATAAACACGTTTCACAAACATGTACAAGAAGTTTCCGTGAATAAACCAATTATTTTAGTTAAATGGAAAATAGCTACAGATTATTTGAATCAGGGCACAGAGGAGGATTAGGCAAATAGACAAGGATGTTGCCCAAATGCAGATGGGGAATGTGATCAGAATATAAAATGCTGGTTTTGTCTGAATTTCCTGTTTGAGCCTCTTGTGCTCTTTTTTTAAAATCTAATTTCCAAGGCACTGCCACCAGAAAACAGGTGCACAGTATGTTAATAAAACTGCAAAACGTTATTCAATCATTCACATGTTTAAAGACTTGTTAAATAGAAGAATAAAACGTATCTTTCTGCATTCAGGTAGAGAAGCATTTAATGCTAAATAGATAAAACAAAGCCGCTATGCTCTTATTGAATAGCACATGTCACAATAAATGCAATAGAATAAATTAGCAAAAGGCATACATTAAGAGAATTTTATACTGTTTGAAAACAGAGAATGACATGCATTGCTCCTGAACTAATACGAATTATAGCTCAAAATGAGGAGCTATTCACAGCTCTGTAACCTTTTGCCAGCATTCCTGTCCTGCATAACCTTCATCACATCCATATCTCCACATTCAATGGTTTCAGTAGGTTGAGCTAGGGTGAAGCAGACAGTTGTGGAATTTTTTGTCACACCTGGCAAATAGTGTTCCCATGCATGGCTGACCTACATCATTTACAATTCAAAGAAATAGGTCAAGAATTAGGTTCATGCATAATAGGTTTTTGTGTTTCAAACAGCAACCATAGAGATTCTTCATGTTGTAAAATGCTACTATTCAATTTACTGCAGTGAGCAACACAGGGTTTCCTTTCCTCCACTACGTGAAAGTCTGCTATTAAAAAACACAAGAGTGTAAGGCCATTATTTTTTTTACTTCTGTGGTTAGAGTAGGAAAGGGTGGGAATCTCTGTCAGGTTTTTTAAATTAAATTTTTGCTGTTTTGTCCCATTGGGGAGACTTCCTGTCCTGGTGACACAACAGGAAGTGAGAGGGAAACTCTACAAGTGAGGATATTTGCCCTCTAGGACAGTTGTCACCAGAATGGGTGTCCCCATTGGCAGATTTTCCCTCACCTTTTGTTCTAGTGACAAGCGACTTTCATTTTTGGGGACAGTGGTCACCAGGACAGATAGATAAGTTGAAACTTCCCAATGGGAAGAGAATGGAATAAAAACTTAACAGCAGTTCAAATCCTGCCCTACTCTATCCAAAACTAAAATTAAAACTTTTGGCTAAATATACACTTAAAATTCCATATAATTTTTAAAATGTTAAAGGAATTTCAAAAGTAATTTTCAGTATTTTTAAATCTATAGCTTTCAGTAAAATAATGCCTGGTAATCCTGCCATGAGGCTCAGTTAACCCTACTGTGTTGCAAGAATGCACATGGTAATGTGCACATTACCATAACATGCAGCAACGTACCCTCTGTGCGTGGTGTGATGCAGTGCCATTCATTCCCTATGGATGCCATTTCCTAGGGCATCCTAATGCACATTGATGCTTGCATGCATTGCAGCATAGTGAAACATGCAGCAGCAAACTAATGTGCATTAATGTAATGCACCCCGGCAGAAAAGTATGAACCTAGTCTAAGAATCCATTCACACCCAATGCATTGGGCCTGTGCTGAGTGCAGCCCTAACGCAAGACAAATCAATTTGCCTTGTTCCAGATGTGTTCCGTTCACACCACAGTTTTGCCGTGTGGTGGTTAGTGCTGAAAAAAGTATGGCATGCAGTGCTTTTTTTTAGTGCATCACAGTGCGAGGCAGTACACCACGCTGTGCCCATAGAACATGATGAAATGTCACATGTGACATTTCAATAAAGTTCTAATAAAAGCAAATTGCAACAATCTACAATACCCAAATTTGTCCATATGCGACACTTCAAAATTCTTTACAGCTCATCAGTTTTGGAGTACCATCATCCTCTGAGCAGTGTAGAAGTGATGAGGTGGTTTTACATCTAATTCATACAAACGTTGTTGCACTTTGAACATTTACACAAGTTTCCCTGTTTTGTTTTCACATTCCTATTTCTGTTAAGAATTCATAGATCTTACAATTTAATTTAAGATAATGTTTGGAGAAAGTACACCTTCTACTGCAAATTCTTTGCTGTATTTTTCGGTGTATGATCCTGTTTAACTGAATAGTTCAGGGCCCAAGTTACACTTAACCTGCCACTGGTGATGAATGATGATGATGGTTGTTTATATCATCAAGAGAGAAGTGTGAAGAATTAAGGACAGATTGTCATAAACACTGAGGAGGTTATTCACTATACTAAGGTATCGGAGCAGAATAAAAAAAAAGACAAAGACAATTTGAATTAAAAAAAACAGTGTGAGGTCCCCTTCCCGATCCATACCAGACCGTTTAGGTCTGGTAAGAATGTTAGGAGGGACCCCAAGTTAAAAAAAAGATGCATAGGGTTCCCCCCAAAAGGCATACTAGGCCCTTTAGGTCTGATAGGAATTTCCAACCAGACCCTAAGCCCTGGTTCACACCTAGGTGTTTTTGAGCAGTTCGAAAAGCGCTTTTAACTGCCTACTGCAAGTAATCCAATGATTTTCAATGGCCCTGGTTCACACCTGAGCAGAAAAATGCATAGCAGGAAAACGCCAGACACCTAAAAAGATACAGGAGCTTCTTTGGGCAGTTAAAAGTGTGTTGCACATTTTCGTAAGTGTATTTGCACGTTCTTCCTTTGCCCACAATGGTTTATGAGCTGGCAATCAAAACGTGTGTTAAAACGCGCATACAAATGTGCATAACATGCATAAATAACCACATGCTGCTAACGCACATACAAACGCACACAAACAGTGCTGACTATGTGTGAACCAGGGCTTAATCTGAGCACAGGCCTGGCAGGGAAGGGAGGGGGGTAATGAGCAAGTGGTCCCCCCTCCCTGCCATACCAGGCCACGTGCCCTCAGCACTGGGAGTGTGCATTTCCAGGGTCCCCTCTGGAAAAGCACCTTGTGTGGGGACAAGGGCCTCTTCCCTACAAGCCCTGGGGCATTGGTTGTGGGGGTCTGGGCTTATTTGCATTGGTCTACGCCTTTAATAAAGGGGTACCCAGATGTGGCCCCCTTTGTGAATGAGTAAGGGGTACATGTACTCATACCCATTCACTAAATGGTTTATTAAAAATACAAATAAAGAGACCAGAATTTTGGGGAAAAAAACATTATTTGTAAAAAAAACACACAAAGATTTTTGACAATTCCTTTAGGAAAAAAATACCAAAAATTGATCCAACGATGTAATCCAAGGGTTGATCACGACATCCAGCATTGTCCACGGCGATGGTTATTCATCAAAATAAAAAAAGCCTGACGCCCGCCGACCCATATGCACGCAATGAACTTCCGCCACAAAATGACATTCTGACAGATGCCTGCAAAATATAAACAATTGGGTGGAACTAGTGGTGACATCACCGCTAGCTCCACCCAACTTTGTACATTTGTCCGACACCTGCCAGAGTCTTCCCTCAGGTCCCAACCAGATTTGAAAAAAACTGGGCGGAGCCAGATGTGATGTTGCAGCGGGCTCCGCCCAGTTGCCATTAAATCACAGCCAAGTGTCCTCAGGACATTTGAGGACACTGGAATGCCACTGAATGACAACTGGGCGGAGCCGACCATGATGTCATGTCTGTCTCTGCCCAGTTGCTGTCAGTTAATGACAGCCCAGTGTCCTCAAATAACCTGAGGACACTGGGCTGTCATTAAATGACAACTGGGCAGAGCCAGCCGTCACATCATGGCTGGCTCCACCCAGTTGTTGTCATTTGCGGGCAAAATGGTGTGCTTTGGCAGACAGTTGTCCCCGCTTCAGCTGTGACTACGGCTCAGCTGAGCCGAAGCACATGCACTCAGCTCGGCTGAGCCATTTGCTGCTTTCGACTGCTATACGGGCTCTTGTGAATAGCCCGTACAGCAGCCCTTTAGTTTGGCTAAACCGAAGGGCTCCAGCGGCCGAAGTGAGCCGAAAGATTGGCTTAAGCCTTCAGCTCCTTTGGGACTAACCCTCTAAATGTTTGGCAAATAAACTGTATGTAGTTGATGTAAGGATATTAATGAACAAGATCAGCCTAATAAACAGAACACTACATGCCAAATTATGGTTTTGAACAGCAGTAAGAGACGGTTCCAGTTTCAAATACTGATTTCTGTGCATATCAGTGCTTTTTATATAGGGACTGTGCTTGTTGGAAAGAGCAGGCACACAAGACAGCATGTTGAAACCTGACTTGTAGACACCAGGAACAAATGGTGCACACTAAATGGCACAAGCTGAAGGAAGTAAATTGATACTATTATTAAGCAAAATGGCATGATCCATTCAGATCAAATTCCACTGGGTACCAACTGGTAGGGGTGAGCTTAGATTTGGACTAAGCCCCATCCAAACCTGAACTCCCCCAACCCTAAAGGAAGCCCCTTCCACTGCCTTCCAATCAGCTGTGGTTGGGGAGTTCCCTGCCTGCAGCTGCACGTAAGCAAAGGGGTGGGATGCTGTGAAATTATTGACTTCATATGGCCACATGGCTATATTTGGTCAATGGCATTGACCTTAAATGACCATATCATCATATAAAGTCAATGATGATTTCAGCACAAGCATTCCACCCCTTTGTTTCTGTGCAGTTGAGGGGCAGCTGATTAGTCTGGCGGCCGTATGTCGCTTCGGGGTTCAGAAGAGCTCTCATTCGGAACGGGTTTGATCCGAACTTGAGCTCATTCCTACTAATTAGTTGGCTTGTATCCTTTAAAGTGATATTAAACCCTCACATATTTTTAAATAAATCAATGCTACAAAATGGTTCTTACTGTTATCCATGATTGCTTCAGACCTCTGGGCTGCTGTTTCAATAAAATCTTTAGAGTTCAGAATGCTGGGGGGAACTTCCGTTCTGCAAGTGCCTACATCCTCCCTCTGTGTTCCATGCAGTGGCGTAACAACCGGGGGGGCAGCAGGGGCGCGGGCCCTATTACGTAAGAACACAGCCTGCCCGACATGTACAGGACCACCTACTTTTCATTGGCAGCGGTTCCTGTGTGCTGTGTTGCTGTGATCGGATGAGATCTCTCATTCACATTGAGGTTTTGGGGGTTTTTTTCAACAAGCTTTATGTCTTATGTATATGTATTAGCTTATGAAGTAATGTAATGTGTATGATGGCTCCAGTTTTTTTGTTTTTTTTAAACAAACATTATGTTTAATGTGTATGTGTATAGAATGTGGTGCAATGTAATGTTTACATTGCTGCAGTCTTTTGCTGTGAACAAGTTTAATGTATGCTTATTAAAAAAGCAAATAAAAAACCTTGATGTAAATGAGAGATCTCAGCCGATCACAGCACCAGCACATGGGAGCAGCTGCCAATGAAAAGTGGGCAGTCATGTACACATCTGGCAGACTGCGTTCTTCTGTAATTCTGTAGTCCTGGCACAGGAGCGTGCAAAGGGAGTGATTCCATTGAACACAGAGGGAGGATGGAGGCACTTGCAGAAAGGTCCCCCCAGCATTCTGAACTCTGAAGATTTTAAAGAAACAGCAGCCTAGAGGTTTGAGGCAAGCATGGATAACAATAAGAACCATATTGTAGCATTGATTTATTTAATTATATATGTGAGGGTTTAATATCACTTTAATGCCAACAGGACAAGCTGTATGTCCAAATTCACCAGCAGTTGGTGCTCTAGGTAAATGCAGTACACTGGGTGTACACAGAGTTGTTTAAATCCTCTCAGTGGGCCCATAGAGCTTGGAAAGGGTGTTCTGGGGGGGCATGCCTAAGTCAATAGAAACTGAACAGATCACCTTCCTGATCCCTCTTCACCCAGCACCTACCCCTGCAGGAATTTTACAAACCTAGTTGAGGCATTTCAGGGAGTAATAAAAAGGTTTCCGCTGCAGGAACAAGATAAAAGAAACAAACTATGCTGTCACATGCACTAGAAGGGGAGAGGGAGGTTTGGGGGTAAGTTTGGGTCATGCTTATACAAATGCTTTACAATGGCAATCTATTGCTTACAAAACACATGTAGAATCTGAGTATGCAACCCATTTCAATGCACTATATTTTTTAGCTATTTCTCTTTTTCAGAACTAGCTGCCTGAAAACAAATCCTTTCATAAAATTTCTAAAAGTGCAGTACATTGATAATTATTAGCTGTGTGAACAATATGGTAAGAAACCTGTAATATGGCAACAGGTCACCCTTAAATTGTGTGTTTTAAACACTGCAAAGTAGTTCATAGAGTGCTCTTGTTTACACAGGGATAAAAAAAACACCTACATGAATTTGCTCTCATCTAAGTACTCACTGCTTGTCAGTAGAGCAGTATGACATTATGTTTCTATTGCTCCAGAACTTGAGCTCTTGATTGATATGTTGTTTCGATTTATTCAGAGCATCACATGACACCTAATCAGTACCTGAACATTTTCTATTGATCAGCCATTTGAGCTGCACAGAAACATTCTATTGGTTTATATAAATAAGACAAGGAGCTTTAAAAAAAATGGCATGTAGAATAAAATGAATCATAACAACCCTAAGGTTTGTCCTAAAAAGTATTTTAATTTAAAGCTAAAGTTCACCTTTTAAAAAAAAATAAAATAAATTCACAGATATTCATAAAATAAAGATGTTCATTAAAATTAGCCTTTAAAATATAATATTAATGTAAATAAATCTACAGATAAAGCTTTCTAGAAATTCATTAAGGTGTTGGACATCCAGCTTATGAATGCAGAAAATCAGCTATGCAGACAATATGGTTTTGCTTGCAAAATCTGAGGAAGACCTCAACCGCTTACTTAATGAAATAGCAGAAAAGGGCAAGGAAATTTCCATCCAAATAAACACTAAAAAGTAGGGATGCACCAATACCAAGTGCCGTACTCGGTACAAGTTCAAGTACAGATACTTTTCGAGCTCCAAGACTAGACTAGAGAAAAATTCAAAAGTTAGGAGGCAGCTGTCATTTGTAAGGAGCACACGGAGCTCCTGGGATTTGTACATCTCTGTTTTAATGTACGATTTTGTTTTTATAAACATATATAAAAGTGATGCACCGATATCATTTTTCCAAGTACAAGTACTGATACTTGTCCAAGTACTCACAGATACAAGTACTGATACATTTTGTTTATTGTCATATGACAGTTTTTCTAAAACAATACAGACTAATGATTTCAGGACAGTGGTGGAGCACCAGAGCCAGGTCCCAGCTGCAACCTCTGCAACCCTGGTAGTTCTTATGAAAATGCCAAGTATCGGCACTGGTATCTGAACTGGTATCTGGACATCCCTACTAAAAAGACAAGAGGCATAGTTGTAACTAACAAGGGACTCAAAACAGAAAGAAAGAAACGAATGCCGAAAAACGAAAGAAAAGAGGAAGTAACCAAACCAACAGGAATTGGGGTTGGAGATCACAGCAAACTCTCAGTGTTCATTATTTGCAAATGGGCAAACTAAATGTCCTTGCCTGTGCAATCATCTGGCAGATACTGCAGCAAGCAGTCATTCATTTAGTAGCAGTATTACTACTTCTACAAAGTAACAACTTACTGTTATGTGGGCCACAAACATCATTGGTTGCTAGAATGCAAATGGTTACACAGTGTCTTTGGTTGCTAGGACGCAAGCTGCAACCAGCGCCCAAGTAACCAATGATACTACTATACCCAGCCATATTTGGTCATTGACATCACCTTTGAATCCTGGATGCTTTGTTGCCATTTAACAACCAACCAGGGATGCTGTCATTCTCAGCGAAATTGTCAGGAGAGGATCGACATTTACTTTGCGGGAGACTAATTTTTTTGATCTCTTGGGACATTATTTTCTCAGACATTTTGGGACATTATGTTTGGAATATCACGAGACTTCATTTTTTGGACATGGTGGGACATTATTTTTTGACCATTGTGAAACAGGATTTTGTTGACTTTGTAGGTCATTATTATTTCTTTAAAATAGGACTATGTATGGTATGTGTATTTACTGGCGGGGGGAAATAATTAACCAGGGGTATGTACCTCTTGCACATTCATGTGGGAGAATATCTGGGGCCCCCTTTATTGTTAAGGGGGCTGCCAGATGTAAGCCTCCCCCTCACATCCTCTTTGGGATCAGTGAGAGGCCCTTGTCCTTAGCAACATAGGGAAAAACTGCCTTTGCAGGAGGGCGCCCTCTGGCAAGGCACTTTCCCAATGTTCAAGGCATGTGGCCTGGTATGGTTCCAGTAGGGGAGGGGTGCACTCGCTGCCTCTCCTTTTTCCTGGCCAGCCAGCCAGCCTGCAAAATCAGATAAGGGACTAGTAAGGATTCTGGGGGTGACCCCACACTTTTTTTCTGTCACTTCTCAGGCAGGTTTAAGGCATCCCCAACCATGTTTTTGAAGGTATTGTACATTTTTAATGTTGCTCTTCAAGGCTTTTTTAAAGAGCTGCTCCCCAGTGAAAGGTGTTCACATTACAGTTAGCAAATTTGCAAATGTTTGGAGGAATTCACCAAACACCCCTGTGAATCAAACCCAGGCAGATTCCCCCCTCACTAGTAACCAACTTTCAATACCTTGGCATTTGGATCAATGTTTTCTTGGGCTCGGTACACACACAGACACACTTTATACAGTTATTCTAAGTCTTCATTATATTCATGTACATATTTATTTCCTCTTGCTTTTGTGCACATAACAACACCTTTATAACGTCTATAATTATGCACAAATTATCCGCATGAACTTTATTACTGATTTTATTTTCCTCCAGTTTCCCAGACCTTGTCAATAAGAATCATACTGGAAATAAATTCTTGGAATTAAGGCAGTTGCTTTCTGATATTATAAAAGTCCTCTAAAATAGATTGCTTAAAATGAGAAAACAGCACTATAAAAAGTACTAGAAATGTGGGAATGAAAAACTCCTAGGATGTATGCTTTGTGATCACAGAGATCTTAAACTCCTCTCCCTAAAGTATGTCTCTGGACAGCAAACATCAGATTACCTTAAATAATACCTCCCATCTTAAGAAAGGGTACAAGGTAAAATTACATTTTAATTAACTCTCAGAACTGCACACAGCATTCAGAACGGACCTTAATTAATGAGTTAATGTGCTGACATTTAACCTTATATAATGATTCATCTGTAACCTACCGCTATCTAGAATCCAAATTAAGTAATTACATACAAATGTTTAAGTGTGAGCATCCATGGGGATATCAGTGTATAAGATTTAAAAAAAATAGGGTCTATGGTTGTTGGATGGTTTCAGCATAAGTCTAAACACACTTTATAGAATATAGGCAATTAGCACTGACCCCACACAGTTAATTAATAGTGCTTGTATAAGCTGACTCCTGGACAACAGTTTGCTAAACATTGCTCACATTTATAGATGTTTAGATCATCACCCTACCCAGCTGAATAGTAGATACTGAACAATTAACTACCTGAGTCTAAAGGCTTATCTTTGGTAAAGGATTACGATCACATAAGCTTTTAAAACCTGGCAAATCCTTTTTTTATTTCCTGAGAGAGGTCAGATGTCAGATGTATGCCACGCCATACACATGAAATTGTCATCCATTTTGGATGAAAATGACCTAATCGGGTGATGATCATCTAATGTGTTTGTGGTCCGTCTGCCTTCCATCTGTTTTGTCAGACACAGTGTTTATACTCCTTGCTTTAAAATCATCTACATTACTACTGTCCACCATAGCTGCTGGTGATCTTTATTCTCTTACCATATCTGTGATGAGCAAACTTTCAAGGAATGTGTGATTTTTAAAAAAAAATATTCTTTATTAGGCTCAGGATTAAAAAAAAAAATGTATATTTTCCTATATCCATTTATTCAGAAAATATGAAATATTTCTTATAAATATTTTACATTTACCACTTGCAGGCAGCAGGTGGCAAGCACTAAAACAGAGCTCACATAACAGCTAGTATTTTGACATAGACTTGAATAGCAGCAAGAAATCAGATAACACACACTGCAATATGCCTTACATGGCCCTCCTCTCTTCTAACAGAGCTGCTTACTGACTCAGCTATGCATATGGTCTTCCAAGCAAGGATGCCCTGTAGGAATAATTTATTTGAAAGCCACTGTATCTATTAAAAAAAATTTAAAACATTAGATTATGAACTTATTATCTCGCGGCTACAACTTATTGCTCTGAGTTTCCACACTAGTGAACCAGGCTTCCCATTCCTCCCTGAGGATAAATGTAGCTTTTGTTTAGACATGGTGGGGTCAGATCAAACTGCTTTGCCTGCCAGTCCTTCTGGGTTCCAATTTTTGCCATTCATGCACAGTTTGTGCATGTATGTATAGTTTATTATAGCGTACTGCATACTTACAGTTACTCCCTCACAGTGTATATACCTAGAACTAAGAGAACAGTAAGACTACAGTGTGTCTTTTACCTCTAGTCAATTCTAGGTGTACTAACGCTTAGTGGGCAAATTGTCTAATCCTCTATGCCTCTGTGTTGTTTATGGGGCTACGATATCTGGGGAGGGGGAGCAAAATGCCATAGGATTAGGGTAGTACGAAGCATGAATCCAGCTCTGAGAATTAGGGGGCTTCAGGGTAGGGTACTATTCTCAGTACCAGCAGCTTTTCACCCAAAATAATGGCACTGAAAGCAAATGTGTCAAGTGCATGAAGTGTATGCTCACATATTAGGAGCCAAAGGGCCAATGCTGATAGGCCTTTGTTTGCTTCTTATTGCTTCTCTACCCATACAAGTCTCAGAAAATGCAAAAGCAGCTGAAGCAGGTCAAACGCAGCTTAACTGCACCTACAATGAATTCTGAATGATCCCAGAAGCGTCTCAAAATGATGTCAAACATGATACATTGCCCATCAAAGCCTGCAATAGGGCCAAATAATGCTCTGGAGTGATTTTTTTTGTTTGCTAATATCCAAGCCTGAGCTTAACTGCACCGTGTCTGAGTGATGGCTCCATTTGTCCATAAAAGATGAACAAAGCCTATCATTCACTCAGGAAAGATTATTTCCAACTTAGCTTGTATGGAGGGAGCACAAAGCAGTACATTGCATCTTCAACCTGCAGATTATTACTCTGAATCTGAACAAACTCTAGCATGTATGCGGAGGATTGAGTTTCAGCATTTATTAGTTAATAACTTTCTAAAATTCCTGTATGAGATGCAAAATGTGCCAATGGCAGTATACATTTATTAACTAATTTACATAAATAGAGCTTCATTATGCATCAGTCAGAATTTCCAGCTATTCCTGTCTATAGTACTATTGTTTTTCCCATACATCCTATTTGACTTGTTGGTCTACAATAAACATTTTCCCAAATGCATTAAATGTGCGGCTTGTGGTAATCCATACATAACTCTAAAACCGTTTTCTCGCATAATATTTACAACCACGCAGTTATCTTTAAAAAGTATGCTAGTTAAAAGGACACACAAGTATTGATGGAGACCGTATAACATATAAACTGCCCCAAGACAAACACTTATCTGGCACCAGTGAGCAGAATACAGTACTTCCTATTTAGAGCTAATATTACAGCATGTTTTATGTTTCCCGAAAGAATGAATGCATTGCGTTGAGAGAATGGGGGAGTTTTTCTGGTAATACTGTATGTGGATAAATCTGAGCTTTATGGTGATGTAGAGCTGTAAAAGAAGCAAAAGCCCACTCAATAATTCAGTACAGTTATAAATCCATGCATGACTTGTAATGGGTCTAATGTTCTCCATTGCTAACCTGCTACAATGAACAGCCTAAAGTTGATCTAAATAAGTACATTCAATTACCCGGCAGCCATATGGCATTCAGTGTCTGTGATTGAAAAACATTCTTCTAAATCTGAGATTGATGGAAATAATGGCCTTAATTTTGCATGTTCCAAAAGGAAAGAATTCTGTGGAAATGGAGCTGATCTGGTATATGAATGTACATTTGTTTTATGCTGGAAATCTTTATGCTAATTGTAAAGACTTGCGAGCCAAAAGCTAGCTGTAGTGCATAAGGCACTGACAGCAGGGGCTATCATAAGAGTTTACAGCCACTTAAACTAATGATTAGAGAGCCTGAACTAACTGATATCTCAGCGAGACCAGCAGTATGTGGGGTTTGCTTATCTGATCTCAGGCTCCAGCAGGCACTTACAATTTATTTTCATATACAAATTTAGGCTAGACTTGAATCTTCCTCATACCCAGACAGGGTTCTGGTACATTAAGTGACCACATTATCACTATAGGTAGCATGCAGGGCCCATTTTATCATATCTATAGCTGCACTTATGTTCAAATATAGTGCAGGCATGTTTCAGTGTTAGATTACATAGTAAATTAATGAGAAATATTGAGGACCCACCGATCACCATAAAAGTGCAGGTTTTAATGAGCTTTACATGTGCCTAGTTCACATTCTGCTTTACGTACATTTATTTATTGTATTAATTTATGTAGCATAAGCAAATGTTGCAGCTCTTTACAAAGCAAGCAGTCCGTGCCTTTGAAGGAGTTTATAGTCTAAAGTGCCTCACCAGAGTCACTCATACAAACACACCATCTACATTCATTTACAATATGTTTTGTTACCCATCATCTCTATGATGACACGTTTGTCAGTTTCATTAAAATAAGTGATCCTCCAACACTGAAAAAGTTAATGTTTGGGCACTGCTTTTATCCTCGTTTATCTCTTGCAAAACGCATATGCATGTCTTCTGTTTAAGCAATCTTTCACAAAAATCTTTCTAAGCAGATTTTGCAGTGTTTACCATGAAAAGAAAGTCCAGCTATTTTAAACCCATAAGGACAAAGGTTAGCACCATGTAAGTTCCAAACTGCCACCTAAAACTTAAGCCGGGAACACACTTCAAATTTCAGCCTGTTTCTGATGAAACTGCTGGAATTTGCATAGCAGGCGCTGCATTCGGCATCCTCCCTCATTCAACTGATTGACAGAGCTGGTTGCAAAATTCTCAGCTGAATGGAGTTGGCAGCCAATCAGCTGCAGGCTCCATTCAGGTTTTCTGACAGCGGCTGGCAGCTGCTGTCAACATAAAATAGAAATGGCAAGGGATTCATCTATCAATACTCATAAGCGTGGAAGGAGGAATCTGCTTTATTTTCTTTCTTCAACCTGCAGGCTGAACTATGAAAATATATACGTCTATAGCCGGCTTTACACAGGGATAAAGACTCTCACACAACCCAGCAGTGGTAGCCAATCTCCAAGCACCAGTGGAGGGCAATGAGTGACATACTCCCCCTATATTCCCCCCCATACCTGGAAGTACTGGATATTTTTCTTTGTGGCTAAATGAACTAAAGGGAAGATGAATGTGTACTGCTGGTGAAAAACAACATTTAAAGTGTAGTTCCACTTTTGCAGTCAAATTTGGGTAAACCCCACTATATGTTTGTTCAGTATTCCTATTCACACAGCATACCAAAAATAATTGTTAAAAATATATTTCTTACCTTTTAGCTGTTTCTTTGGTGAAGGCCTTTGTGCAGATTCCAGGATACGCTTAGCAGTTAGACCGTGAGACTAGATGGTCAGACTAAGGGTCACACATACAATGCCTCCAAGTCTTTAACCCTTTGTTAGGACAGTGTTCAAATCTAGTATACAAATTTGCCAGCACACCACAGTACAGACAGAGCTAATTAGAGAAAACATAACTTCCCACAGCGACCTCCTTAAAGTGATATCAAAGTCAAAATATTTTTAAGCAATTGTAAATGCTGATTAAGTCACTTACAATTGATGCTGTTCTTGTTGTTTAAGAGTTTCAGCAGTTCCCCTGAGCACTGACACAGATATCCTGTGTGACAGTGGCTCCTTTCCCTTGCAGGGTCCTATGGAGTCATCCTTCTGTTTGCTAGTAAGCTGTATGTGTGTCCACAAATACACAGGCACAGCGAAGAAAGCCACTCCCCTGTTCTCTGTTGCCCCTTACTCTTTCCTCCCTTCTCCAATCAAGGAGACAGTGCTGTCCCTTGTGATTCTGTACTGGTCAGGAAGTTCAGGGAAGCTGAGCTGAGAGAGTTGGAACCAGCTGCATGCAAACATGATGTCTGTAAGGGCTTGGGCAAAAATGTAAATAATTACTTTGCTGGGCAATGTATATTTGTTTGATCTGGATTCATTATTGAAAAAACATTGCGCATTTAATACTACTTTAATACGTGGGGGGAGGGGGCTAGGTAGGATTTGTAAGCAAGTACATTTATTTTTTTTAAGTTATGCTATGTGAACAAGAACATGTAACAAATATAAAGTAGGTGTTATCCCAATGTGGCTGCAAATGTGGAAATACACTTTAAGTGAACTAAATGCTTTGCTCTACATGTGCAAAGCTCAGGTTCATGTTAAAGTATTTTTTCTTTTAAATTTTTTTGCTTGCTGGTTTGTATTTCTGCTATTGTATAAAATGTAAACATTTTAGATTAGGCAGGGTAAATAAGGCATTAGAATCAATCCCCCCCTTTCTTACCAACTCTTAAGATAAGGGGGTTGATTTACTAACCTTATAAACACACCACCAACATGTATACACCTCTGTAGTGTGTTCCCTCCCAGCATGATCTATGGGTGGAATCTAAACACCTTTGTAGTGTGTACACACCCAGCAGGTGTGTTGTGCAAAGCCCTGCATGAATTTGCAAGGTGATGTTGTGTAAATTAGCTCTATGTTGTGTTGCTTGCGTTGATGAATGCAGGAATGTAAATGCATGAGCTAACCATTTTTGTCTAAACTGTGAAGCAGCATTATATATGCATCATGTGCATGATTTTTCCATATATGGCATTAGTGGAAATATGCTTTTAGAGACTTTTTGGTTGATAAATACGTTTTGCTGTGTAAAAATCACACGCACCTAGTGCGTGCGTGTGTTTAGGTTAGTAAATCACCCCCAAGGTATCAGCCACATAGGGAGTACATTTTTTCAGTGAGTCAGCCATCTTATAGACTTACATTGAGGGAAAAAGTAGGTGACATACTGCATGAGGTGGGGAAGATTCAGGTGCTTGAGAGAGTGGAGGCATGGAGCTTGGTTGAAGGCATGGAGGGGTATCAAGCCTCCCTGACTTGCAGGAGTCTCTCTCTGGGTGTGTGGCTGTCTATCTCTTATCACCCTTGAGGTTATTTATTTGGTGATGAGGCTTTATTGCCAGTATATATATTTTGAATATATGTATATATTATGGAGGTATATGTTATTATTTTGATTTTTCGACAGTTTGTACCATGTTTATGTTTTTATTACTTTTGTATACAATGTTGCTTGGTTTTATTATTAAAAGATCAGTAGTAAGGCAAAACCATTGTCTAGCACTGCAAAGCTGGAATCTTCAGCGCGAAATTATAGCTAATTATAACTAATTTGCCTACAAACGTCAGGAGGTCATAATAATCTGGCCATTCAGTGTATATATATTAGTATAGGACTTCCACCTGCATGTGCAGTTTCCTGAATATTTTTGTTATTGTAGATTATTCATTAAAGGGGGCACTCAGAGTCTCAGTACAATTATACTGTCTTCTGTTAGCAACTGCAACTGTTACAAATTATGCAATTGCCCCAATTTCCATATACAAAATGCTGTATACAGATTATATGTTTTTAAAACATTGATAGAGAATAAAAGAATGATTTTAATCCAGCCACAATTGTGTATGTTTATTGAAAATTGAAAATCTAGATCTTCCCCTTAAGGCTAGTGCTATACAAAAATTTATTTTGCCGTACAACTGACTTGAGGACTGTAAGCAGTAACTGAGCCATATACAGGAAGTGGCATGACCCATCCAAAGTGTAGGGTCAGGTAATATGGTTTTAAAGTATCCTGGAAAATCTCCCAGGACATCTCTTTGATCATTTTACTGAAAATAAGCCAAATGCAGCATTGCATGTGTTGGGTGTGATTTTTGTGGCAGGTAGTGGTATTTAGAAATCATTATCAGGTCAAGAAGATCTCATAGCCATTTTGCAGTCTTCCTGTTTATGAACTCCCTGACCATTAATTAAATGACTTTGTGGTTTTCTACTAAAATATTTGTGCAAAACCTTAGCAATCTGCAAACAAACCACATCATGTCATCAATAATTATACTTTTTGATCTATTTTGCATACGTAAGATTCACAGAAATACTGGACATCGCAGTTTTCAAATAGTATTGCCACAACCCAATTGTATTTTCTTTATGTGCTTTTCAACATGTTAACAAATAGAAACACAACTGCATACTCTATGCTTAGGATTTATGTATTAAAAGGTACAGTCCCACTAAATCTGATATTCTGGCTTTTTGGTAGATTCTGTAGACTTATGCCGCCAGACTTATGACTCTATTGATCAGATTATGTTCATTAGTTGTTTGGCCTTTACACCCGATATGAGGGGTTCCACTCTCCCTGGTGGATTTCGTATTTACATTTTCATACAAAAGAAATTGTGCAAATATACATATACTGTATGTTCAGTGCAGTGCTCATTCTCTAAAGATGACCATGCACTATGTGAATTTTGTCTGGTTCTTCATGAATTGGCTGAAATTCGCACAGTGGGTGTCACTGTCGCCACCCTTCCGGCCAGCATCCCTTGATCAGCTGTCACCGTAAGTGCTCCTAACACTTATCCCAGAACTTCAGGTATCAGGAAGCCGGGCGACGAGTCATCACAGTCAGGAAACTTGGCGGTGAAGC
This sequence comes from Nanorana parkeri, assembly GCF_000935625.1. NCBI lineage: Eukaryota > Metazoa > Chordata > Amphibia > Anura > Dicroglossidae > Nanorana > Nanorana parkeri. The sequence continues at coordinate 749,518 of NW_017306695.1, read as the reverse complement.
ATTACCCGCCCACCGGCTTCCTGATCCAGAAAGCAGGCTTCATGCTCCCTCGTCACCTTGTGAAGAGGGAGCATGGAGCCAGCTTCCCGGCCAATCAGAAAGCCAGACGGTGTGTAATGACTCTCTGCCAAGCTTCCTGTTTGGACGGGAAGCTGGCCAATCACGAAGCCCGGCGGTGAGTCAATACCTGCCCCCTGGCTTCCTAAATGGCCAGAAAGCTGGCTCCATGCTGCCTCCTCACCTGGTGAGGAGGCAGCATGGAGCCAGCTTTCCGGCTAATCATGAACCAGGCTACAAGTCATTACACGGCGCCTGGCTTCTCAGCTACTCAGGAAGCCGGGCAGCAAGTCATTACATCATGCCTGGCTTCCATAAGGGAACTTCTGTTATTGGTATTCGGTGAATACTGAAATAAAAATATTGGTACTCGTACTCTATACCGAAAAACCGGTATCAGTGCATTCCTAATTGTAAGACTACAAAGGAAACAGTAAGGGATTCCTTGATAGAGGAATCTGTTCTATATTTTTCGTTTAGTGCATGATCAGCTTAACTTCAAACACCACAACCCTAACTCTTAATACTAACGCTTTCCATCAAAAAATATATAAGACATAGACAACTTGCATTGGTTCCAGAAGTCTCAAAATAAATATAGGTCCTATGCATTCAAATGTATGCAGTTCTTCCACTCTGCACTTTAAATATAAACCAAACACCACAAATTCTGTGAAACTTTCTCTTCCCACAGATGACCACCAGTGCTCCGCACACTCCCAAAGGACTGAGGCTCATCTTTATGCAAGGACCATAACTAAAGATTGTTTATTATGGTCAATAGCGCTTGTTGCAGTCTCACTGCTGAGTTGCTTCTGACACCTGCAGTATGACTGCTACATTGGTTCTCACATCATACTGATGTAGGTTCGTCTCATAAACATCACAGTAAATGTATTTAAAGCTAGTTAAAATAGGCACCCACATTCAGATGAAGCACACCTCAATTGCATGCTTATATAGTTTATGAATCCCAACACTGAGAATCACTGTTTTTGGAACATTAACCCCCGTCTCTATCCATCTGGTGACTCTAGATCTCCATGCATCCAGGTCTAGCATTCCAGATTGTGATGTCAAGCTCTTCCCTACTCGTTTTATCACTGTGGACTTTCTCAAGGCTCATTTATATTTTTATTATTTGTACTAATAGAGGAGGAGCTGGAACAAAAGTGTGCAGGAATACTTATAAAGCAGGGAGATATCATTGTTGGGATATCCAAGCACAAAGCAAGGCACACTGGCTGCTGGTTGCAGCTGTTAAAAGTAATAGGGAAAAAAACAAACTTAAAAAACGTTTTAGAAAATATAAGCTGTTAAGTTTAACTTTTTTAAACATTTTGTCTATTTAAGAAGGAATTTTATTAAAATAGTGTACCAAATAAAAGTCTTATATCTCCTTAAAATTAATTTAAGTAGGCATATTAGTTAAGTTAATATCAAGTTGACTGAGGTATACTGACACTGGCAAATTTGGTCTGGTCATGTAGATTTTAATGACCCCATCAAGAAAGAGTTAATCGTCTTATAACGCCCCAAAAAAAAAACCAAGTGGCCTTTTTCTGTCTTTATATTACAACACGGTGCTATTTCTGTAGACCATGGGCACCAGATACAAAATTATCCCACAGTGGAATAAAGACTGGGCCACAAACAGCAACTAAAACAGTCAACTTGTACAGACATTACCAGGACCAGCCTAATCTCAGTAGAGTCTATTAGTTGGGAAAATGCTATCTAGCAGATGAACTTTACCTACTGAGATCTACCAGCTTAGGTGTCTGTTGGGGACTCGTACTGTTAATAATTCTGCTGAAAAAAGCAGGATCTAATGAAATGACTATCATCTATGGTACACTTAAGTTGATCAACACATATATCTGTTTTGCTAAGTTATGAAAAAGCCAGTATTTCCTGTAAATAATTTCTTACCATCTGACTTGTTTTCCTTAATAATTCCCAACTGCATGTTAAGCTGCCAAATGTATGTTTTTCTATGCTTTGTGCTGCATTATCAGCTAGAAAAACCTGGGGATCTTGATGATCTACTTAATTTTGTACCCCTGACTATAGGTCAGACCCATGGAAGCATTGACAGAGATACACAGTGTTTCCTGTAATGGGAACAGCAGGATACTGTGCAAAAGCATCTGTCTGCAATACCAGACTGACACACCCCTAACCCAGCCCTGTCAGACGCGATTAACAGCAGCTTCTATCACCAATGATCATATACTACAGGCAGGATCAAGACCCCAGCCCATCTCATTACAGATACAGAAGAGATACTGCAGATATTTGACTGTTCGAAAAAACATTCTACAAAATGTTTAAAAAGACCATTTTATTACTTACTGCAATAGGCCTAGCTTAGTGCACTGGAAATGACTTCCCATACATTTTAAGTTGAAGTCTGAGGAAAACAACTTCGGCATGCTGTGAGAATTAACGAATGATGCTAGATTATGCACTTTTGCACACTCATTAAAAAATGTTTTTCCTATAGATTACCCAGTTATCACAAGTGCTCCAAAATTTATAGTATTAATTGCAAAATAATAGTTGTTACCTGGCCTTCATAAATACGTGAACAAGACATATGGAGACACAAACCAGGGGTCTACTTTAGCAGACAGTTGCAGGATATGAATAAGAGCTAAAACCTAATCATGTATAAATGTTTGTGTATAATTGTATTAGTTTGTGTGTGAGGTTCTGCAGGTAGAATTTATTTGACCACCATATTGAAAAGATGATGTCTGTGTTGTCTTTTCTTATTACCCCCTCTTGGACATAATCATTTTTTTCATGACAGGTAGGACCTGAACCAGTTTTAGCAAGAAAAAAAAATGACTTGAAGGCTTGTCAAGCCATAAGACGCAAATGAAAACAGATCAGATGATGAACCAGAGCAAAGTGAGGCTTCAAGCTGGTGCTGATTTCTTTCTGCTCCATTTCACATTATAATTATAATAAAAAGTAGATAAGATACGTAACATTAAAAGCAGAATAGATCAGTGTCCGCTCCATCCACAGAGACCAGAGTGGTTATTATTCGAAAAGTTTTGCAATATGATTAGATTTTTTTTGATTTTTTGTGAAGCAAGCCACCTATTCTACACTTTTCAAAGACATAATCGGAAGTGGCAGTGGCCGGTTGTAATAAGTCACATCAGGCATAATATCCCAAATGCACAAATCCTTTTTTTCTAAAAATAAAAAAATACAGGCATATCCATGGCATCCAATTTCCTAGTAAAAACAGGCATACTGTATGTTTTAAGCATGACCAGAACTTTATGAAGCTTAAAAGTATCTGTCACCTTACACAGAATGCTTGGACAAGCAGCAATTCAGAAATCAGGCAAAGTGACTTATTTTTTGCAGAATCTGTCACTTCCAGGTTTAATGTTGCAATATAATAATACATTCAAGCTGGGCCCAGCCATTTGAAATAACTGTGCAGCATTTATGAACAAATAGTGTACAATGCCTGCTCTATGCAGGCTGCTTTCTGCAAAAGTGTCAAGTGTCTGGTGAGTGTTGTCCCCTATCACAGAGGCACGGAAGGCACAATAGCAGCTGATCTGTATATGCATTTTAAATTGTTCTAGGCTGTGGGGCTCAGAGGGAGCTGTGGATCAATCGTTTTATGATAAGTATGTACTGGGTACCATCTGTAGCATGCAATTGACAGCTTAATGCACATACTAGAACTCCAATTAAACCCTAACCCCCTGATGCCTGCAATCTACAGATTGCCCATTATTCATTTTACAACTAAGAGTGCATACTTGTGCACTACCTTAGCTGTAAGGGCAATGCTGTCACTGACACCTTCTGTTGTCAACAATCGGGAACCAATCAGTGTGGTTTTCAATCATGTGATCATGAGCTATGCAACGATAGGTCTGTAAAGGTTCTCATTCATCCTCGTCATGGTATATCTGTAAAAAATAAATCAAGGCAACTGGACTTGCTGCATTTTTCTTGAAGATGTTTAGCTGGTCCTCCGACTAGCTTTCTCAATTCAGAAGGACTTCAAAAAAATAAATATTGTGAATGTTGCTCCAATCAACATAATTAGGAGAATTAGTGACAGAGTTATAGTCAAGGTAACTGGTGCATAATGACGCCGTTAAATTGGTCTGGCTATCTGGCACATCAATGCCCACTGGTCATAAAGGGGTTAAAGGGTCAATCCACTCAAAAGTGACATTTTGTACATAAGTGTAATTCAATGGGACGGTCAGCTAGCTTCTGGACAGTAGCATGTGTTGGGGCTGCTGTGCAGGAACAGCATGGCAGGGATTCACTGATACGTTCCCTCTGTAGCCCAGTGGCACATCCTGGAAAATATAGCCATCTGTTCTTCTTAATGATCCCTCTGCCTTTAATAACATTTGACATACTGACCCAGGCCATGTATGCAGATCAAGAAACACAAAGTAAATTCACAAATCCTGATACATGATCGCAGTCACTGATGCAGGGGATTTTTAATGCACTGGATCAGAATGGCAAGCAAGAAATAAATATTTTCAGATATAGTCTGCAATTACAGCTTTTTTATTTCTTACATTATAGTATTATTATAAAGAATATAAGGGATTCCCAATGTTTAAAGTTGAGGCTGGAGAACAGACCATTGCTTGCACTGCAAGAAATCTGGCATGTTCGTAAATTTTGTCTATTTTTATAATCATGTCTGTTAATAAAGCAAGGTGCTGCGCGGGACTGCCTTTAGACAGTAATAGCGTCTGAAGAAGGGGCAAAGACCAGAAATGTATTAATGCTGTCATTGCTTTCAGGCTAACGTTTGTGTGTTCCTGGCAGCCCTATTTTTGTTATAGTGAGAGCAGTCTGGCCTACACTAATCTCCTCTAATTCTGTCTTCCATCAGTGCCAGCATGTTCAGGCTGCTTACACTAGGATGCTACATTTCCTACATACCTCATTTAAAAATGTAAGAGAAATATATTGTTACCTTTACTAATAAAATAAAGTTAATCTATAGTCAAAATTTGTTTGTAGTTTTGGATAAAGATGGAAAGGGTTAAACCCCCTGACAATAGTTTTTGGCTGTCTGTGTTCTACTGTGAAAATTTCTAATCACTTCCTGAATCCCCCTCTTAGATAGCTGTCCCTGGAACAAATGTCTGCATTGGAACATTTCCCCTTACCTATTGTTCTGGGGTCAACTCAAAAATGTTGTATTCCCACTCACTTTTATTTCAGTGACAATAGTCACCAGTACAAATATAGTGGTATATCACACTAATGGGAACACAGATATACACTTGTGATTTGTATTATCTGATGTGCTCTATTTATCTTTTGAATGTTTCAGCTTGAATAATAAAGAACATCTGTCACATACCAAATGATGGATGCACATCAAGTGAATGTAGTATTGTACAGTCCCCAAATTCCCAAAGTCACACTCTCTGGTTTATAAATAGACCCCTATTTGTCTCACAGCCAGTCAGAAGTCTGAATGTTTTCATTATGCATTGAACAATGCTGATGCAGATCCCTATCTTTTTTAATGTTTAATGCAACGGAGCTGGAAAAAACATGGGCAGGAAGCAGTTAAATGCACTTTGACGTTTGGATTATCTCTCTGCAGGTCTTTCCTTTGAATTTGATCGCCCACAGTATTTATGTACGTATACTGTATGTGTATGTGTCTGTGTATAAACAGTGCCCAGCATAAATGAGTACGTAGCAACAGATTTGTCAGAAAACCTTTACTTTCCTCTCAGAATCAACATTTTCTATGTGACACTATACTAAAAATACTTCCACAAATGCGAGCCATTGATTGCAACCAAGATTAGTTAATTTGCACACACAAAAAAAGTATTTTTGCTAACAAATTAATTCAAGACCATGTTGCAAAAATAAATACACCCCAATGAAAGTTATAGGAACAAAGCAAAATTTTAGACAACAAAATCCTAATTAACAAGAATTCAACTCCAGGTGAGTATAATGATTCATTAAACAGGTGTCCAGCAGACAGTTGATTATATAAGGGCGTTACTTAACAAAGAAACCCCCTTCCCATTTCATGCTGTCAGCAATGGCAACACATGGAATACAAATGTCACAAGGCCTGAGAAAGAAAAACATTTAATTTACACAAGAAAGGTGAAGGCTACAAGAAGATCAGCAAAGCTTTACTTATCAGTCAGAATACTGTAGCAAAAGTGATACAAAAGTGTAACAAAGATGGAACTGCAACCATCTCAGAGACATCCAGGCCATCCAGAGAAGTTAACACCTCGACAGGAGCGTCTTCTGATAAGAAGGGTTGAAGAAAATCGCCATGCAAGTTCACTGCAGTTAGTTAAGAAGTAAAAAGCCAAACGGGGATGATTGTTTCCCGTGACACAATACAGCATACACTGTAGAGGAATGGCATGCATGGGTGTCGTCCACGAAGGAAGTCTCTCCTAAAGCCCATGCACAAAAAATCCCGCCTACAATTTGCCTGGGCCCATGCTGAAAAAGAAGAAGACTACTGGGACTCTGTACTCTGGAGTGATGAGACCAAGATCAATGTTTTTGGAACTGATGGCTTCAAAACTGTATGGCGTCACAAAGGTGAGGAGTACAAAGACAAATGCATGGTGCCTACAGTGAAACATGTTGGTGGCAGTGTCCTTCTCGTTGGTCGTTGCACACTTTTCCAACAAGACAATGATCCAAAACACACATCTAAGGCCACTGTTGCATTTCTGAAGAAGAACAGGGTGAAAGTGATTCAGTGGCCATATGTATATATATATATATATGTGTGTGTGTGTGTCTGTGCTTGTGTCATTGTGTCATGCTTTAAGCACACTAGCACACTCCAATAGGAGACACTCTAGCACACTCCAATAGGAGACAAACAGATATACATGCTTAGTATTCCTTCAAAAGCTTTGCGGTACCTGGTAATGCTACAAAAAGAATTATGATTTAAAACAATATAAATAAATGTACACTGCCAAGCAGAATAGTTTTTGGCATACAGAGCTATTACCATATAATAGATTTTAAATTCTGTTTTGTTTTTCTATCTTCTCACTACACACAGGTTAATAGTGTGTTATCAGAACAGAATAATTATCTCTTCGCTGCATAGTCAGTACACAAATCACATCAATACATAGTTTTCACATCACTTAGAAAGAATCCCTGGTTTTCATGATATGTCTATAGAAATGTTCCACAAATCTTAATGCCTGAACCCAGTTTTGCAGCTTAATGGTGTTAGTAAAACTGTGCATATCATTGCAACTACTTAGTTTATCAGGGGAATTCAATTTGATTTTTTACTGATTTTAATCAAAGGAAAACTATCCCAAAATAGTAAAAAATATAATTTTTTAAACTTTAGCTATATACCTGTATTTCTTGCCATTACCATCAATCCCCACCAAAGAACAACCCAAAATAAATTATTTTCTGGCATGTATGGGTATAGCCCCTATGTGTGCATTATTTGTAATTGGTTTATCCTATCTAAAACACACTGGCACTAAAACCAGGGCTGTCTTTAATATTGGACCCTGGGCAAACATTTTCTTGGGTCCCCCTGCCCCTACCCACTCCCACCATGCAATTTGCTCTGCACCCAAACAAAAAACAAAACGCAAAAAACAAGCACACACGCGGCATACGACAGGAGCGGAGCAACACTATGCAATGCTAATCACATAGTAAACAGAACAGTTCTGCTTTGCTCAGAGGCATAACTAAAAACCTCAGGGCCCGGTGCAAGAAACCATGAAGAAGCCCCCACCCCCATCAAAAAGGCATGATTTTGATACTTTTTTTAAATAAATAATTGTTGTATATGGCTGCTGTTGGCCTAACTAAGCCTATTGTTACAAAAATGTATATATATATATATTCTGAAAGTACATGCCCAGTAGAACAAAATGGTGGCCATTTCAATATTTTATGCTGCACAATATTAGCAAAAAATAAATTTTGTTATTTGGCAGCTGCACATGCTGGGGATGATGAGAGGTTTACTAATGCATTGTGAATGCTTATTTGACCACACTACACTGGTTCCTGGAATCGATCTGCCTTCTCTAGTCACCAAAGATTTAGTACATCTTCCAAAACTGCCAACAGATCAGATTGGCAGCTGGTATGTTGTTCTTATATGTGTCAGCTGATCATACACTTTTATTTTGACTAAAAATGCTTGTGATATTCCCCATTTGGGGCTCTAATTCTAGTCACTTTCCATGGAATCAGTCTAACTACCAACAGAGGAGACTGCAAGTCTGTATTTTGTTGTACTTGTCAGCAAGAATGAGCAATGTTTAAGTGCCTTTAAAGAGGG
>NW_017306695.1:679036-740972 GCF_000935625.1 Nanorana parkeri | reverse complement strand
ATATACTGTCAAACAAAGGTTCATTAGGCACATAGGAGGTCTTCAATGGGAGCAAATGCTTAGAATGTTGGTTTATTTCACCAATGTTTTGGCAGAAAGGCAGCAGCCACTGCATTGGCGAAATAAACCAACATTTTAAGCAATTAGACCCACTGAAGAGTGCCTAATGAATCTTTGCTATATTATTGCTATATACATACATATATATATGAAAATCTTTAATTTTTTCACTATGAATGTATTTAATTTCAGATTCAGATCCATTTTTATTATTTAAATTAATGTTTATTGTCACAATTATGTTCATATTGTGTTGTTAATGAGCTTAAAGCTTATTACATAAGCACTTAGAAGGATGTGAATATAAACTGATTTACAGAAAACATTTATATAAATCAATAATTGGTTCTATATGTTTGTAAGTCAAAACTATTACATACATATTTCTAAAGAAAAATGTGCATTTATTCAACATTTTTATCAAAATATAAGAGGAGGTTTCCAAGGACAGGCAATCATACAGCGTAAACAATTAGAACCAGAACATCCTGTGCTATTCATAAAGATTATGTGTAAGTTAAACATTTACGGCACATGCACCAAGTCAAACACTTGCCAAGATCACATTAGCTGTGTTATAAATGTAAATAGATCAAGTCCGCAGCGCTCACCAGACCATTGCTGAATATTCTTCCACAGTCTTCCCAACAGACCACTTAAGGAGAGGCTGCCGTCCACAGGGCAACTGGGATGTATCCTCATGAACCATGCAGAAACACAAAACAAAAAGACAGCGCCTTGTGTGATACCATTTATTTTTGCAAAATTAAAACAAATACAAAAATTACTTATACACAGTGGAGACAAGCGGTGTAATTAACCATGCATCCAGGGAAGAGCAAAAAGAGCTGATGCGTTTCGGGGGAGATATCCTTTTGCTCAGAGTTAACAAACAGGCACCCCCAGTCTGAATATATGCTGAATGGCAAACATATGAAACCTAGAGCGAGACAATCAGAACAAAAGCAGACAAGAGCCAATCACAATGCAGACCCAAAGGAACTCAAGGTACCATTCACCAATGAATTTGCTTAAAAACTGCATGAAATCAAAACCAGAAATCATGTATAAGCAGAAAGCCACTATGGCAAATTACCATGTGTTAAAAAAGCCAATCTTACCCTGTTGGCGTTTCCTCGTTTCAAAACCGCCGCCATGACAGCAATCCATCTCCAGCTCAACAGCTGTGTAAGCTGGAGACCCGGCGTCATTGGCAAGGGTGGGTTACAGGATGGGAGGGCCTGATGACACTGGAGCTGGGGGCGGGATCTGAGGACCAGCCCGCTGTCATTAAAAGGGTGTGCAGGTTTTTAACAAACAGCAACTACAACTACTAAATTTTCAAAAGCACAAGCTCAATGCAATGGACAGGAAGTATCCATAGGTAATCACTGCAATGAAATAGAAAGAAATTGAAAATGTTATGGCCCACATTCTAAACACGTCATTCTAAATACAATGACCAGTACAGCTCCATTTTCCACTGGAAAACAGATGTTTACAAATATTACTTGCCTGGTAAATGGTGCAGATGAATATGAACAGCAATGTGCTTTATAAATGTCCCATTTGCTTTAAATATGTCCCTGGTTTAGTTTGTGATTACTGTTGAAAGCTACACCCTGGCAATACATTTTATTGGATTTACTGTGTTTTTGTAGTGAAAATTATTTCTGTACATACTGCCTCATCTGCTATGTGTAATACTCTATAAGCACTCATATATAGCATCAGTTTGTATTGTCCCTCAGTCCTTATACAAATAATCAAATCACTGTGTATTTTACACATTTAATAAGAAATCACTTAAATAATACTTGACTGACAAAGTGAAGTAGCCCAAAAGTTCCTCAAAAGCTACACATCATGCCGAGATCCAGAGAAATCCAGGAACAAATGAGAAAGAAAGTAATTGAGATCTATCAGTCTGGTAAAGGTTATAAAGCCATTTCTAAAGCTTCGGGGCTCCAGCGAACCACAGTGAGAGCCATTATCCACAAATGGCGAAAACATGGAATAGCGGTGAACCTTGCCAGGAGTGGGTGGCCAACCAAAATTATCCCAAGAGCGCAGCCACAGCTCATCCAAGAGGTCACAAACGACCCCACAACAACATCCAAAGAACTGCAGGCCTCACTTGCCTCAGTTCAGGTCAGTGTTCATGACTCCACCATAAGAAAGAGACTTGGCAAAAATGGCCTGCATGGCAGAGTTCCAAGACGAAAACCGCTGCTGAGCAAAACGAACATAAAAGCTCGTCTCTGTTATGCCAGAAAACATCTTGATGATCCCCAAGACTTTTGAGAAAATACTCTGTGTACTGAACTTTTTGGAAGGTGTGTGTCCCATTGCATCTGGCGTAAGAGTAACACCGCATTTCAGAAAAAGAACATCATACCAACAGTAAAATATGTTGGTGGTAGTGTGATGGCCTGGGGCTGTTTTGCTGCTTTTGGACCTGGAAGATTTCCTGTGATAAATGGAACCATGAATTCTGCTGTCTACCAAAAAATCCTGAAGGATAATGTGCGGCCATCTGTTCGTGACCCCAAGCTGGAGCGAATTTGGGTTCTGCAGCAGGATAATGATCCAAAATACACCAGCAAGTCCACCTCTGAATGGCTGAAGAAAAACAAAATGAAGACTTTGGCCTAGTCAAAGTCCTGACATGAATCCTATTGAGATGCTGTGGCATGACCTTAAAAAGACGGTTCATGCTCGAAGACCTTCCAATGTGGCTGAATTACAACAATTCTGCAAAGATGAGTGGACCTAAATTCCTGCACAGCGCTGTAACAGACTCATTGCAAGTTATCGCAAACGCTTGATTGCAGTTCTTGCTGCTAAGGGTGGCCCAACCAGTCATTAGGTTTAGGGGGCAAACCCTTTTACACACAGGGTCATGTGGGTTTGGATTTTGTTTTCCCTTCATAAAAACCTTCCTTTAAAAACTGCATGTTGTGTTTACTTGTGTTATCTTTGACTGATATTTAAATGTGTTTGATGATCGATCTGAAACATTAAAGTGTGACAAACATGCAAAAAATGAAAAATCAGGAAGGGGCCAACACTTTTTCACACAACTATATATATATATATTTTAACGCACAATGGTTATTGGCTATAGCTGCTAGTTTCTTCTAACTGCAAGCATAAGCTCAATGTGTAATGGCTACAGAATACCTTTTCTATAAGTGATTTCTCAGCTAACTGGACACTATCACGATATGAAAACCTGAATTACTAGATAAGCAGTATTCAACTCTTTTTTGTTCTTAGCAACACATTGCTCATACCAACAAAGCCAATAATAGGGTTTCTGTAGGTGAAAACATAAAACCTCCCATTACAAAGATCGATACAAAACTACAAGAAAGCAATAATGAGCTTGAAAAGATATAACAATATGTTTTTAATAGAAATCCTGGCAGATAACAACGGAAATAAGTGGTATAATAGCTATGAACACTTTGGTCATGGCATAAAGGCATACCATTGTGCTTTGTAAACATCAAAGGATGGACCTATCACCTCATTTTTAACATTATATGATGTTACTCTTTACCCCCTCATTTGACAAAATCACACCTTTTTTAGGGGGCAATGCCCTCTTTCACAATCCTTATTTCTCTCCTTGTGAGAATAATGTAGGTTGTACGGCCCACAGAGCCCTGGGAATTAGGGAAAGTTCTTATTTCTGCAGTGACATTACAAAAATGTCTGCCGTTTAGCCAAGCCAGGAGGGTATGAGTCAAATGTGCTCTGTTGCTGTAGGCCCAAACAAATATATTTGTCATTATAATAATCGCACCAGCAAATTAGATACTGTTTTTAAAATATGAAGTAACTGAGTTTACTGAGTTCACACTTTTATAAATAAGTTCTGCCAGGAGAAAACACAGAAGGAACTTGCAATTAGGAAAAAGCATAATTAAATTTTCACCCTACCAAACTTTTGAGGAAAAATGATGACATATTGACGAAATTGACCAGTTTAGTAAAATGCATTTATGTCAATGGGAAAGGTGAAAACAAGGTAGTTTTTGGTGGTTTGCAAGGGTGCAATGGGTTTAAAAGTGTTGGGGAAACTCCCCCAATCCTGAAAATGTTCTTATGCCAAAAAGGCCACTTATTAGCTGGGAACATGATCTTAGATACTGAAATGAACAGATTGTATTGTAATGATTGCCTGTGTATTATAGGAAATGTTTTAGTCTATTATACAAACAATAATGTCTGCAGCAATCTACCCTTGCAGTGGGGAGGTTCAGGGGTCTTTTCCTTCTCACCGCACAGTTCCCGGAACTGTGGAAAGTCTCTTTCCAGAATCACACTGTGCTCTAGTAATGGGGATACAGCTATTTAATGGCATGCAGTTCTGTGACTGCTTTAGAAGGTATTCAATGCTGTGTGTTCTTCTTACAGTCACAGTGTGTACACATTACTCCTACCTGGGACTGATTCAGTTGGTAAAGGTCCATAAGCCTAGTATGGTATGTATGTTTTTTCACCTATCTTTACCACATAGTTAAGCATGTTAGGATCAGCAACTAGAGCCAGGCACACAAATCGATAGCTGCCAGCTTATCCATGCTTTTACTTTTTACTAAGGGCTCACCTACCCCATGTGTGGGCTACCCCCCTCCCCCTGTCCCATTAGAGAGAGACAGATAGAGAAAGTAAAAAAACACTAAACATTCCAGCTCACAAGTACTAGTACCAAGTGGTTGTAAACCTACCAGGGATTCCTAATTATAAGAGCATATTAATATATTATCAATGTATAAATTATCATAACTACCCTCTATTTTTGCAATAATAAATATGTGTGCGAGTTACCATATGTGCAGTTAAATATGTTTTTTCTACACTTTGCACATAATTTATACTCGATCTACAAACAAACAACAACCATACAGCTTCTTAGCAATGATACAATCAAGTATAGGCCAAACTGATTGATAAGCAAATAATTTTAGTGGCATTTTTATAAAGAAATATCTGACTGTAATTTTGCCATTAAAAATAACAACCTTGTAATTGCCAGTATTAGTCATGCAGTATTATTCAGAAAAATTACTTTTTCAAATGTATTCATTTGTCATAAAAACTCTGACATTTTAGGTAACTCAGGCTTGCTATACCTTTAATTGCTGTGCTCCAGAATAGTTATTATACTTTTATTGTTATACTGTATCCAAATACTGAGTTGAAACAGCTTGACTTGAATACGTTGAGGTGTTTACAGCGAAGTGGACTGTTAATGCTACAACATATAAAGAGAATTTAGACAATTCTTTAAATCCAACCTTGTGGAAACAGTTTGGGGAAGGTTAGTTTATGTTGCAATATGACCTGTGCACATGTCCAGATCCAGAAATACATGGTTTGAAGGGTTTGTGGTGGAGGAACTGGAGTGACCTTCACAAAGATCTGACATTAACCGATTGCATACCTTTAAGATCATTTGGAATGCCATTTGCAAGTCAGGTTTTCTTATCCAGCATCAGTACCTGATGTCACAAATGCTGTATAAGCACAGACACCCTTCAAAATCTTGTGCAAACCCTTCCCAGAAGTGTTGGAGACTGGGATAGAGCGAAATTCATGTTAATGCGCATGGTTTTGGAACAGGACGTCCAGCAAGCTCATGTAGGTGTAATTTTCAGGTGTGCACATCCATGCAGTCCAAAAATTGCAAATAAATCAAAATAGTTCAGAATGTGTCATTGTTAGTGTTTTACCTTGGATGTATATACAATATAACACTTAGAAAACTGTAATCTCATTTTGAAACATTTCCTTGTTTTAAAGTATTAAGTCCATAAATACATTTGGGCTAATTTTATATTTTAATGTAGAATATTATTTATTTAACATCTCTGTAATATGTGAGGCTGGATTGTTTCACCCGTATTAGCAACTAATAACAACAATCTGCTAAAACTGTTAAGTGTAAACTTTATGCAGAATGTCTGCAAACAGGTATCTGGAAATCCATATTTAAAAGGACAACTGCAGTCTAAGTAAAAAATGTTCTATGGATTCTAGAAGCAGAACTGCCTAGACTATTTTAGTTTGGCACCATGCAGACAAGTCTTTTTGTTTTGGATAGACTTGAAAAGAGTAAATGCTGCTTCCAAGTTTCTATTTCTGCCCAGGGAGATTTCACCACACTTCCTGCCCCTGTAATAGCAGGACAGGAAATGAGAGAATGGGTTTTTACTGGGATTGAAAGACATATACATCAATAATAACATGTCAACAATTCTCTCTTCCCCATTTAAATAAAAAAAAATTGCAATATGTGTCCCAAATAGAGAGTAAGCTCCCCAGTGGGGAAACGGACCACACAAACCAGGACGTATCCGTTTTCTACCTGGATGGAGATGGACTTTAGGATAAGCCTTGTGTGGTCTTAAAACTGACACTGCATGGGGTGGTGAAGTGGCCACACAACGCTTATTCCTTTTGACTATTGGCAGCACAAGGATACCAAGTAGAATTATTTCTTTTTTTCATTTAAATAGTTTTTATTGTTTGAAAGTACAATAAAGAAAATGCACATCTACTGCATTACCATACTGAAACAGGGATACAGTTGCAAAACAGATTAAATCCAGATGTGAAATTGTGAAATGTTTTTACAATGAGTATATCTCAATAGTTACCCATTAAAATACTGCTATATTGGTTTGTTTAACTGGAGTAGTTCTTAAAGCTCAACTCTAGTCAAACAACATTCCTATCTCGATTTGTACTCACCAAACTCCTGAAATCTATTTAATATCTTTTTTTTTTTTACTTTGAGTGCTTCATAAACTATAATTCAAGCATAGTTGTATCTTTAACATCATTACTGTACCTTTATATGTTTGGGACAACAAATCCCATAAATTCTGCATGATTCTTCCTCTCCTTAACTGGTGGGAGGATTCATTGGCAGAATTTTTGCCATGGGTAAGTTTGTGGCTGGAACTGTAACATGGCAGGTTGGGTGAATAGAGCAGCATTAGAATAATACTGACCACTATCTCTTCACTCATTACTGGCTCACTGACATCAGGCTATCATGTACCTGGTAGAGAACCGAGTAGTTGAGGAGGCCTCCTTTGCAACTCTTGTCCCACACCCCTTGGAGTGGAGACAGGGAGTGAGAGGACAGAGAGCAGCACCGGTGCCAGAGGGTGTAGGGCACAGAGCCTGGGTAAGTCCCAAAGCTGGTCTCCAAGGAAGCAGGAAGCAGGTGTGGATGAAGCTGGAAGGACAACAAGAAACACTGCTGGAGCAGGACAGAGTCAGGCAGGCCAGGGTCAACACCGATCGGGCAGCGAAGGCGGCAGACAGAAGAATAGTCTAGGAGCAAGCAGAGGTCAGGGGCAGGCAGCAGTCAGGCGTCTTCAAAAGGAGATCCGGGAACAGGCAGAAGCATAGGAACACACACACAGGAGCTGAAAGACCATTCATCAATGATCCATAGGACTGGCAGGTTTAAGTAGGGCCATCTATTCAGGGAAGCTGCGTCATTACCTGTGCGCCACGTTAGCGTTGCACATGCACAATAGTGCATGTTTCCCGCAAATGCGGGAGACAGGCCTGCGCACATGCGCAGAAGCACCCACACAGCCAGGTATAATCTTAAACAGGCTTTTGGGGCATGAAGAACTACAGAGGATGGTGAAGGGACTAGTCTCCGAAAAGATAATGAGCGGGGTCAAGTGGCCGGTCCCCAGGGCAGGAAATCACCTTTCCACAGTAGGTGCAGACACAATCCAACCCTCTATTTGTGGTGCAACTACAAATTACTTTAGTGATTGCAAGACTATGACAGCAACAGTCGTGACTCACAGAGGCAGATGCATGATGACATTTTTAGTTTCACCACAGCTGAAGGGTCGGAGTTTACCTACCCCTGACATGGGGGAATCTGGGACTTAGAGATAGTGAACTATGGGATGGGCTGCAAACAGGAACACTGAAGAGTAATAAATATAGAATGCACACTTCCGGTTCCGGCGCCCGATGATCTAAACGAGTGCCCCGGAGCTCTGTCCCGCCATCCGCCTAACTCTGCATACCGGAGCATCTCTCACACCCGACCAGTCTCCCACAGCCTGCCGATCGATCCCCAAGCATGGACAGGTACATAGACCGGCAGCCACGAGCGCGCAGATCGCTCACAGAGCGATCCTCTGATGGGGGAGACAAGGCAGATGCAGCCAATATGGCCGCCGAAGACATGCTGCAGGAGAGTGACACAGACACATCCGCGGGTGAGTTAACCCCTGCATCCACGGCCACAACAGCCATAGACTATGCATTGATAGCTTCAGAGGTGACCAAACACCTCAAAGCGGATATAGCAGCCATAATTGCTGATACTCTACAGCTTCACTTGGGCAAGATGAATGCAGCCCTAGAAACTCATGGAAAAAGTATACAGGCCATGGAGCACTGCATAAGTGTTATAGAGGATGACGCTACGGATTCTCACCGTGCTTACGGCGACATGGCAAAACGCATACATACTCTGCAGGAGAAGGTGGATGACTTGGAAAACCGCTCCAGACACAATAATTTGAGAGTGATTGGCATACCAGAGACTGTGAAACCAATTGATCTCCGCGCATTCTGCGCCAATACCATACCCAAGGCATTGGGCTTGCCGGCAAACTGCAAGGTTGAGAGGGCACATAGATTGGGCCCACCCAGAGACGACACCAAACCTAGGCTTGTAATAGTGCGCTACCTTGATTACTATGATAAACAAAGTATATTCCAAGCCTACCGCACTCAACGCAACCTTGCAGTAGAGGGTCTTAAGCTACTACTTTTCGCAGACTACTCCATGGAAACGTCTAAGTTGCGGAAATCCTTCCATGATGTTTGCCAAGCTCTGGTTCGTCATCGCATATGATTTGCGCTCCAATACCCTGCAGTGTTACGCTTCTCCACGGAAGATGGCAAGGCATGGCGATTCACCTCCGCGGCTCAAGCTCAACGTTTCCTTGACTCTAGGGGGAACTTCTCATCAGCATCCCCGTCGAAGAGTCCTCCTCGGAAGAAAAGGACATGAAGGAACACGGGGCGAGATCGTGTCTTTGTTCTATACCTACCGCGGGGCTGGAAGAGGTAGTGGCGCAGATGTTCCGGGCCTATTTGATGCCTCTTTGCAGGTATCTTCCATCCACTTGTTGTTTATTTTCTATTTTCTATTGTTATGGCTCTCATGGGCACAAAGGAATAGTTCATACCAAGGATGGCGGGATGGCGCGATTCACTTAATTTTGGTTCAAGCACAGCGCTGACACAGATCCGTGAGTACTAGAATCGTACTCACGTGTGGTCAGCTTTAATACGCTTACATCGGGAAAAAAGGTGGTCACGTACCATGGTTGTTCCCTGTTTTTTTCTCTTTTTTTTGTGTTTTTGTTTTTTCAGTTCTCAAACCAACACATTCGAGTTCTGCAGTACCTTAACCCACATATCATGCTCTCACATGCTCCCCGTTGTTGTAGATCTCCACACGCTTCTTCTAAACCCCCTGAGGTTCATCAAGCAAGTACGCTACAGGGTATTCTCGGGAGCATTGGGACACCCGTGAAAACCCGGACCTGCCGTTGGCATTTGACACACGAAATCTACTCAAATCCCTTAATGCACCGGCCGCGGTGAAATCGGCGGGGGTTGTCACCCTCATTAGCAAATCATTGGCTCACTCGGTTATCTCCCACCGTTTTGATACGGACACGGGCAGATGGTCCCTCCTATCTCTGCAACTTGGTGCTCACGCATTAAACCTATGGAATGTGTATGGTCCAAACGCTGAGAACAAAGATTTTCTGGATCTCCTCCTGCTACAAAGTTCATCCTCTCCACCACCCTCTTTTCTCCTTATTGGCGGGGATTTTAATGCAACCCCCTCTACTCGGAAGGACCGTTGCTGGGAAACTCCACCCAGGATACCGTATCGTAATGCGCAAGACGCCCGGTTGTCCACGTGGATGGAAGCTACTGGTCTCACGGATACCTGGCGGCATTTTCACCCAATGGACAGGGAATACACCCATTTTTCTCATGCTCATGGCTCGCTTTCCAGGATTGACCTCATTTTCTCCTCACCCTCCCTGCTGTCTAAAGTGGACTCGGTGACTATCGGGGACATGGTGATCTCAGATCACGCTCCAGTGTTGATTACTTTGAGGGATATTGGCAGACCTAGTCACCCAATCATCTGGAGGTTTCCCAATTACTTGGCGAAGGACGAATCGTTTCAGGCGAAACTTCAGGGATGGTGGCGTGATTATGCTGAGGATAATGCTATTCATATCTCTGATCCTGTATTGTTTTGGGAAACTGCAAAGGCGGTTTTGAGGGGTCGTATAATGACATATGCTAATGTTAAGAAAAAGTCCATCAGGAGAAGTTACGCGGAAGCCAGCACGGCTGCTAGACAAGCATATCTTGCTTACAAAACTGACCCGTCCCCGACCCACAGGTCATCTTGGCTGACAGCCAAACAGGCTTGCGATCACTGGCTTCACCAACATGACCTGATACTTAGGAACCCAGCTGACCTGGCGCTGTTCAAATTTGGAAATAAATCGGGTAGACTGTTAGCGAATTTGGCTCGTGGTGGACGTTTATTCCATTCTCTGCCCAATTCCCTCTCCACAGACTCCACGGGCTCCTCCAGATGCCTCTCCAGGTGGGAGCATCTATGCCTGTTGATGGCAAAGAAGACCATTCTGATAAACTGGCTAATACCCGCCCCCCCTTTCTTAGTCTCACTGAAAGAACACCTTCACAAATTGATGTCACTTGACAAATTTGAGGCCCAAGCCACCCATGAACACACGTCCAAATTTTTTAACACCTGGTCCACATTCCTAGTGACGGAGTTACCAGTGGGACAATTGAAAGATCTAATGTCGTTATTCCAATATACGAAGTGGTACCTAGAGTCCAAGATAGCAGGATCTCTGGGTCCATTGGATGTTCTTTAGGGCTCCCCGGGTGATGCATTTTTTTTAAAACTAGAGGTGCCTGACTGGTTTTCTCCTTTGTTTTCTCTTTTATTGCACTATATTTTTACTTTATGGTATCTATGCCTTTTCTCCCAAACTTATTAGTAAAGCTAACTCAGTCTCATTGTATGATTCACTTAGGGGGTGTGGACACTCTGCTACTGTCAGAGATGCTGAACTGCAACTAGATTACTATGATTGTGTTTGGTTACTGGTTGGTGATAAACCATATACTTAGAAGTCTGACGTTCTTTTTCCATTCTGCTCCTTTACGCGTATATACCAATAAAAATCATTTGCTAAAAAAAAAAAAATATAGAATGCACAATTTAAAACAGTTTTGTCAAAAGGACAATACAAGAATAGAGCAAGAATACAAGAGAGAGGAGAAAAAGAAAATTGTAGGGATGGGGGTGGTAACATTTTAGGAGTGTTTCAGGGCTACATGGATTCCTGGAGGCCTCCTACAAGTTAAAAGCTATTCATGCAGACCAGATCTCTTTCAATTATGACATTTAATAGCCCACTCTAAAAAAATAAAATTATAAAAATAAAAAAATAATTTTAGGTAGGTATAATATAGTTGTTAATAATAATATGAACAGTAAAATAACAAGCTTTAACAAGGATTTCACACCTACTACACTTTTGTCTGCTTAATCCTCTATGAAGAATAAAAAAACATTGCTTACTTTTGGTTAACATGGACTCTTTTTTAACAAATACTAAGAAATCTCAAAAGTAATATCTTGAAATCACGTCTTCATAAATAAGATATACTTACACTTTGTAAGTGTTATTGTATTATATTCTGGCTAGAAAATGGAAAATTCAGCAGCACAAGGGACCAACTACTAGTTATTAGCCATCTTTGGAACAACAAGGCTGCACATGAGCACCTCCTTAACTAAAATTAGGTACGCTCTTACGCATGTTCACTACACATTTTTATGGTTATATTGAACTGGACCTCATTAAAGTAAAATGACTGAAAATAACTGCCTGTGTTGCTCAAAGCAAACACATTTTGTCTTTTCATTTCAAACCTACACAACAACACGGCTGATGCAATCCTGAAAAGCTTTGGGGAACGTGTTCTTTTAGACACTTTGGTAAATATATCTCAATCCTAAGAATTTCTATAGTCACATGGATAACAGTCTAAGCCTTTATCCAAACATCACCTAGCACTAGGGTTGCAAAACAATAATTAATTTAAAGGCAATATGAAAATGTTAAGACATCCTTCCAGCTAAATATTTATAGCTTGAAAGCACTTAGATCAATTATACCAGTTGTTATGCACTGCAATAATTGCAGGACAGTCATTATACAGAGTGACTCAAGTATGGTTTTATAGTATTGTCTGTAGCTAATTGCACTCTTACGTAATGCATCTCCATTTTTTTTTTTTTTTTATCGACACCAGTATACACACTAGTGCTGGAGAATGCTGCTGCAAGTGGTAACCATAGCAAATGCATGTCATAGAAAAGATATGTACAAGTACAATGGGAATAGAAACAAATGGTTCAAAATAACATCCTTCAGTGTTTACATTATGAAAGCTTGCTAAGGTCTTCATCTGGCTAAAATGTTTTCTGTACAAAAACTGGGTTATATAACCGGAATATGTTGCTATTCTTAGATATATGTGGTAGCAATCAGAGCTATAGCAGGGGCTAAGGCAAAGTTATATAACAGGATCCATGGAAGGAGCAAACTGTCATTGCTTAGTGTGGATCCCGTGTCCCTAGTGGTAGTGGTGGATCCCCTGTGTCCCTAGCTTTGTCTCATCTTCAAGTTCATCCTACTCCAACTACTCTTGCCATGGGTTCCCCTTTTTACAGATTCTACCATGCTACAGCAAAGCACACAAGTCCTGTCAAGGTTTGAGAATAAGTAATAGATCTTGTTAGAGCTACAGCTGGGGAATTTTACTTCTGACTAGGCTACGGGGACAGTAAAGAGAAATCATTGCCATAACTAAAGCTGTATGGCAGCTGAAATTCATTAGCCATTTTTAACATATACCATTTGGGAATGAACAATAAAGAGGCTCTCACGGGACATCTTTTCTGATGTGCCGACCTTTGGAGTTTATTGATGGAATACTTATGGACCCCTTCACCTGAATCGAGTAGCTTCTGTGCTGTCATATGTGCTGCCTTTAAAGCCATGTATTGGGTCATGCTTATAAGTCTTTTGAGAACCAAATCCTGAGGACTGTGTAGCATCAAGAAATTTTAACGGAAATATGAGAGAATTAAGAAGCATCTGAATGACACTAAATCCCATAATTTGGGTTTAACAAAGCCAGGTATCTCATAAGTCACCCTCCTGCTTTAAATGATTGGTTTAATTTATTGGGTATTAAAGGATTAATCATTGTAAATGAACTCATTAAAGCATATTGATTGTAGAACTGCAAGTACGTTTCCTAAAACTAATCACTGTAAATATGTTTTTTTTTGTGTTAAAGAAGGTATTCTCTATCTTTTAATGCTTGCGCAGGACATTGTTTAAAAAAATATTTTTAAAGGGTTCAAAAGCATCATCTTTGTATATACATAATTCATAATTGGTTGACTTTTTCCTTTTGACACAGTTTTCTTGTGATTGCTTTAGCTGATAAAATACAGGTTTAGGCACAGAACGGGTTTAGGGTCATACTGTGACTGCCTCCTGTTTAGATTTGATATGAAATAAATATTTAATTGTTATGGGGATGCAATGCTTTCCTGGGGGCATTTGCAAGCACAGATCCTTAGTCTACTGCATGGATTCCCTACGGATTGTATATGAATTAAAGCAGTGTTTCCAGTATCTAAAATGTGTGTTTTGAATACGTAAAGAGTACTTTTACACTGCATTGAAAAACATGATATTGCAAGAGATAAGGTAGAGTCTCAAATTGCACCATCAACAGTCTGATTTTCAAAAAGGAACACGCATTTACTATCCTGGCTCATGGATATGTTGTATCATATATGGCTTAGGTCCAGATCAATCTAATTGTTTATAAACTGTAGATACTCTACTTCCTCCTTACCCTGTTCTGGCTGCTGGGCTCAATTACTATTCCCATTAATTCTTTGCCCAATACTTCTTCCCCCCATCACCGGTACAGCAACTGGCAGGGGGGCACAAAGAAAAGTATTGTAATGAACTGGTGGCTACCAACCACCTCCTATGGGAAGCTGCCTGTCTTCAAACATTCAGTATCTGTAGTGGCATCTGTTTGCTTTGTTTGGACATACTGGTATGTGATACCATCAAGAGGCAAGTACAAATTATGTTTATTACACTGTGCCAATAACTGAGTACAGCATTACATGCTTTGATGCATGCTTTACCACCTGATTCAACCTGTGCTTGTGAAAACTTAATTTAACACCATTTGCCCTGAGCCATGGTGCCCTGATTTCAGCTGGCTTGACATTTGCCCAGTTACACACTACCCTCAAGTCTGAAAAATTGGTTCTTTGTTTCAGCTGCCTGTCAGTTGTCAAAGAGGCATAACTAAGGGTCAAGCAGCAAACTGTAACTCTCCTTACAAAAGTCTGTAGGCACTCTCCAGACTTTCAGCTTTTAGGTCCGCAGGGCAGCAACAGTTAATTGGGGGCACAGAATCAACGCCAAGCCGTAACAAATCTGTTGTAATTGTAAATCATGTTTTCTTGTAATTCATATGTGTGGCAGGAGCCATCAAATAGTGTGGACACATTTGTTTTTACTTTTCACCTTTACATAAACTAAAAATTGTGCAAAAAACAGTCTGAAGAAAACAAAGTGAACATTCAGGTATGCTTAACATCTAACTGAATGCTACATGCTCCTTAGCATGGAAGGACATACAGGGATCTATAGTCCCGCAGCAGCCCACTCCCTGGTTTTTAATGTGTGTGGGACATTGGGGGTGGTACATTTATGAAGCTTTGTAAAGGGCTGATGGTTACAAAAAGTACAAAAATGTTCCCCTGGCAAATGGCATCCTTGCACACTAGTTGCTGTGTAGTCTTATGTAGGAGTGAAAACTACCCAAATTCAACAATGCCAACCAGAATTTAGATGTGAAGTGGAAGTGCTGGCATTTTTTTACATGTATATCTTTATTGTGTAAAGCATTAATACTGTATATACAGTACACCACCTGTAATTCAGTGGAAAGATTAGTGTATCCAATACATCAATTGTTTAGTCAGTGATGTCAAACTGTGAGGTGTTGCAAAGAAAACCATCAATGCCCACAGTTTTTTCCCCGTTTCTTGTGCTGGTATTTTAAAGGTTGCTACTCCTCTCATACTTACATTTAAATTAAATTAATACCAAATGTATAAAACTTGATATTGCTTAAATTAACTGACTACTGTTGATTTTTACCTTGACTGATAGTTACCCAGTTATTAGTCACCCGAGGTAACATTCTTGTAGCCTCTTAGAAAACACAATGAAACTAAAACAAGCAATTAATATGGCACTTTCTATTCTTGTAAATACTGTCCTCATATGAATGTTTAGGAAACCACATGACACTATTGTTTCCTCTGTGCCTCTACTGCCACCCAATGGTCTGGTGTCTCATTTTGCAGTGAAAGTAAATGTATTCTATTTGGTCAAGTACTTTATTTTCTTTCAATTTCCATTTCACTTCTTCACTTTTGATGTACATGGAGACTTTTCCTGCTCTTGTGAATTACCCTTTGCACTGTAAGCTTAGTTACTTTAAAGCTGATTAGAAATATACCTTGTTTATAATTTACATTAAAATAATACAAGTAAATGAAAGCACATGTAAACATTCCAATTTAATCCATTTATTAGTTATGTATGCAAAAACAAATATTTAAACTAAACCTATAGCACAATGTGAGTCAAGTCAGTTGTGAATGATATAGCATTTATAAGAAGTATTCTGGAAATGTTCTTTTTCCCTGGTCCACTTTTCCACCCATCACCCATGAAACAGCTCATCCTTCTCCTAGACTTTGTCCCCTAATGTCCCCTAATGGCACTATTAGCATAATCCAGTGATCAGACTCAAGAGTATGAGCAAGGTAGGTCTATCAACTTCTGATAAAGCTGGAAGAGTAGAGTGTGCCTAGGCAACGCCACAGTGCTCTGCTGCTTCTAATCAGGATTTATATAATTGTTGCTTGGAATGGTCCTTTAGGATGTCCTAATGAATCCCCATTTAGAAACAAGCAGAAGACCAATGACTAGTCAGCATTGGATATGGTCTCCCTACAGTGGATTTTCTCTCATTACTAACCAACCATGTCTTGTTCTGCAATGTTTTTCTGTGTGTTTGAGACCATCCTTGTGAAAGCAGGGTTTTGCTTCCTGAAGGATAATAGTGAGCAGCACAATAGCAATGTCACCAAATCTCACTCCAAATATCCAGAGACCAGGAGTCAGAGGCAGCAGTGGCTTACAGAGACTGTGTCACCAATTTAAAAAAAAAAAAAAAAAAAAAAAAACAATTGCAGGTAAAAGCACAGAGAATCAAGTCTTTTACATGCATACATGCAGTGTTTTTCCTTCCCATAATGATTTCTTATTGCCTTGAAATACTCTTAAGTTTGCTTGAAAATCTGACTACCCCAGGACAGTCAATGCCCTTGCACAGCCTCTCCCCCCTCCTTGCATGTCATAGCTCTCTTTGCTGGCCCAACTCCATTGTTCCTCACCTCCCTACAAGTTTTATGTAGCTGCTGGTGAAGGAGTGAACGAGAATACTACAGAATGTCACTTGATCAACAGCCGTAAGTCTGCTGACATCACATCCAAGATGATGGTGCCCAGAAGCTCAGGACTTTTGGATGCCTACACGGGAGAGGCTTTTACAGGAAAATAACATGCATACAAACATTAAATTAAAAATTATTTTATTTTATGGGAAGATTTTTGTTAGAATTAATATTCTGGCAACAGGGTCTCTTTAATCCCAAATTGCATATATACAGTTATGAAGCTGTAAGCACAGGAGTGCCTAGGCACCCTTGCGTACCAGGAAGTGCAATGTTATTTTTCAGAAGGAATTCCAGACACATTTGTCAGGGTACTGTTCAGGCACAATTGACTTTTCAAAATGTTCCATATAACATAGCAAATCTTTTTTAAGTTGAGTTCCATATCAAAGCTGAAATCCAGGGAAATGTAAAACACTATTCTTGAATTCGTACCCACCACACCTCTTCTGCCCACAAATGTGAAATGCTCATTTATGCCCAGGGTTCCATTAAAAAGCACAAAAGCACTTGTACTTATATTATATCTCTGCCCTGATCCTTCAATGTATGTGGTGACATCAGAGTATGACCGATCGATGAAGCCCCCCCCCCAAAAAAAGAGCTTGGGGGGACCAGTCACATGAAGAGGTGGAGTCTGCATACAACTGAGAGTGCCAGAGGGGAAAGGAAATAACTGGCTGCTGGGATAAGGTAAGAAAAAGTGTTTTTTTAATTGTGTACCAAGTAAAAATGAGCATGTAACCCTTGCAGTGTGAGGGAACCCTACCGCAAGGGCAGTTTTTAATTTCCGCGGAATTCAGCTAAGTATAGTCTACTTTAAATGCATTTTGAAATTGAACATCAATTTTCCTTTGCATTATCCTTCCTTCAGCAATCTCTTGGACATTAATTGACATTCAGACAGAGAGGAATGGGCGCCACTGTAAGTCAGTTAGGCTTTTTTACAAATTATAATGGTGTGCATCTATCAAACTGAGCTTGCAGATTGGAGAAGAAACAGCAGAAAGGTTATCTCACTTGTGAGCTGGTTGTTCCTTTACAATACAATCATAATGTTTATGAAGAAGCATTGTTTTGACAGCCGGGGAGAAAAGTATCTGGTCAGGAAATTCTGTAGCCATATTAGGTAAATGTAATTCATCAAATATAGGCATGTAGCCACATAAGGTCAATAACATCACTGCATCCCATCCCTTTGGTTATGTCAAGCTGCTGGCAGGGATTTCCCTACAAGCAGCTGATTGGGTGGCACAGAAAGAGCTTATTTCTGTGTTTGGAGACGCGCAGGTTTGGACCTGGTTGGGAGAATTTACTCTGTAAAAAGAATGCATTACCTAGACTAAATTATCTTTTTAGAACTCTCCCTCTTTCTTGACAAGATTTACTTAAAAGGTTAAGTTCAATGTTTAAAGAAAATGTAACATGCAGACAAGGGCCCCCAGTTGTTTTAAATGCACTGTGCGGTTTGTAAAAATATACTCTTTTAAGTATATATTAATAAAATGTATCAACAGTTTAATGAACAGTGTATGGTATAGGCAGTGTATGGTAACTGCATAAGACAAGGGTGCATTTTATAGTACCCACACACATTTCTCTACATTTTTTCAATAATTTAGCAGTTTCAAAATTTTAATCTTATGCACAAAAGCTCCTCCCCAGTAAGAACTTTTAAATCCCTTTCAAACGATTTTTTAGGGCTAAAATGAAAAGTAATAAGACAGTTGAGAATTGTTTGAGGGTTTATGTTGAGGTTGTAGCATGTATGGTCTGTTTCATCATTTTAGTTTGATGAAACCTTTTATAGCATACAAAAATGCTGATGGCATAAAGATATACAGCTATACAGTACAGATATACATATGCACTTATGTGCTGCAGCATTTTCTTTTTAATGGGAGGCCATAGTTCTACTTTAAGTTATAAAGCGTTGGAAAATTCCACAGTGGGCCACATGGATTAATTAATATCAGCTCCTATCCCTGGAGGAACGAACAGTATAAAATCTCTGCTGCAGCTATTTAGGCAAAATTCTACATGCAAGTATTTCAACCCAACAGCATTTGTTTGGAAAGCAAACCTACACACATACAGGGAAAGAAAAAATGATTCCCAGCAGACGGTTGAAAATCTAACCCATTATTTCAACTATGGATATTTAATAAAGGACAGATACTGTATACGTAGTTCAGGATGGTCTTTCAACTTGAACTTGAGTAGACCGGCATGAACATAAGAAACTTCTGTACAGACACCTTATCATATACATTATGCACACACCTCTCTGCTGTAAATTATTCTCCTACACAATAATGAGACATGACAGTAAATTGGAAATTTGCAGGTACAATGTATCATATTAAATCCCTTGTGATTTTAACATTCATTATCACACTGTCATTATATGTGACTCAAGTTCAGCCTCTCTTCCATGGTAAGAGCACAAGCTGAAAAGTACAGTCTGGAATGAACCAAAGATCATAAATCTTTTTTTTTTGCCAAACAAATGATGTAGTATTAAACAGGTGGGAATTAAATAGATACATTGTAAAGGATTCATGCTTTTTAGATCACAGCAATGATTCAGGAAGCAAAACTTTGATTGAGGATTCAGGCAGAACTTGCTGTCAATATAATTTCCTTTTACACAGATTGCTTTGCTTTTGATGCCTTCCCCTGGATTTACGGATATAGAACTCAGAAGGTAAACAAACAATCTGACCTATATTTTTCTCCTCAAAAAACAAAGTGAAGAAGACACCGTAAAGAGAAAAAGTAATAAACACCTGCATTGTAACAGCATCTCCTATAAGTGTTGCACAATGGTCCAATAGCATTTGAATTAAGAAAGTAATAGTACCACAGGCGCACAAAAAAGTGGCCCATTCCAAAGACTTAATTAATACTGGAAAACACCCCATACCTCCCCCCCTAAAGATGTTGGAACTGAAATTTACCACAGAAGACAGTTTCCTTTTCCTGATGGTAACGCCATTTTACAGTCCCCTAGGTCCCCGGTGCCCAATATGTGGACCATGGCATCTTCAACAGTGCTGGCCACATTGAATGCTCACATATTGATCACTAGGATGTAAAGACTTATGGAGCCATGTCAACATAATAGGCAGCCTGCAAGCACTATTAGTGGGATGTCGCCACTAAAACTGCTGCTAGCTATTGGCTTAGTAAGCACCTACTCTGGGTTACATGTGTGTGCTGTGGCTATTTTCTTCTCTGACAAAGTCTGCTCTTTCTCACTGTTGATGGGAGCTGTGCTATTCAACAATACCTATTCTGTCAATGCGGGGTGTGCTCTGTGTGACAATGGCTCCTGACTAGAGAGTGCTATTGTCAGTCATATGATATCTTCACGCAGAGCACATCCAAAAGTGGAGGTAGAGGTATTTGATGAATAATACTCCTCCAGCTAGCAAGAGAGGAGAGTTCATGTTAGAAAGGTATGCCGAATAATATTCCTCCAGCTAGCAAAAGAAGAGTGTTCATGTCAGAAAGATAAAGACCAGAGTAAGAATACTTTACCCTGGCCAGCAGACATAAAGTGGTCCCTAAATCCTACCTGTAACATGTTACAGAGTTCCAGTGCCATCTATTTTGAAAGGTACCTGAGCACACTGAGGCATATCACATGCATAGTAGTGCGTTGTTAGAAAAAAAAAAAGTTATGTGCAATTTCAAGCACATTAAGTGCCTTAGTGCCTTACTGCAAAACATGTTAAAGTGTGTTAATGCACCAAAAAGAAGTAAATGGGCCCTAAAAAATCAGACAACTTTTTTTTTTAACATCACACCACAACACATGGCATGGCAGTATGAGTGCGTTGACTGCTACCTGCGCTGTAGTAATGTAGCATGCATTTTATTGTGCATTACCGCAATGCATAAATGTAAATAGTATCTTAATGTTACATTAACATTTTGCATAAACATATTTTTTCCTGGGTCTGTTGCAAGGAAATTAAACTATTGCGTGGCCCTCCAGATATGTTGAGGGTTACACTTAAAAGTTGACTTTTTCCCCCTTTGACTAAAAAGCACATAAGCATTCACCTCTGCATGCTGATATGAAATCATCTTACATGCATTAAACAAACATGTTTATATTACTTACAATTACTTTTTTCTACTTCCAGGTCCACTTGGACACAAATGATGTGATCGTGCCCAAGCATTGCATCCTGGGAAGGTTACATCAGCAGAGAATTGCTGGGAAATCTCATCTGTAATCTCACGAGATGTCAGGGAGAAATCCCCTGAGATTATGTGAATGGTCACATGTCCTAGTCATATGTGCCAGAGTTCTAGGCAGTAAAGGGATTTAGAGTAATCTGCCCTTAGTAAAAGTCCCCAATGTGAGAAGAATGGGGAGAAAAATAAAGGTGTGCAAACAATAAAAAGCCTGCATTTATCTAGACGAATTTGTAGATTGTCATTACTAAACATTCCTAAAGGTATATTAGTTCCTATGTTTTCACACCTGATGGGTCTGAGAGATCCGAGAGATCCACACACTCTCTGGATTTTTGTATTTCAGGAGTCAAAGATTTTAGGGTAGGGAGACAAAGAATACAGGGACTGACTCAGCTTACCAAGCTCCAAATGAAACTAAAATATCACTTTTTGGCAGGCTGATCATTAGAAATCCAATACAAAACACTAAACAATTTTAAAAAAATTCTAAGAAAGAAAAGATAAATACATCAGTATAACTGATTGTTCTCACTATAGACCATGGCATCATGGGTTTGGAGATCCAGAGTTTGTATGCACTTAGTTTTTTAAGTTGTATTTTCTCTGTCCTCCACCTCAACCATATTGGATCTTAGGTAGGGATGTTCAGATACCAAATACCGTACTTGGTACAAGCACCGATACGTTTCTAGCTCCCTTGAAAGCCAAAAAAATAAAATAATTATATATATTTATTAGGGATGCACCGATACCATTTTTTTCCAGACCAAGTACAAGTACCGATACTTGTCCTCACAGATACCAATTACTGATACCTTTTTGTTTGGGGTCATGTGACCATTTTTCCAAAACGATACAGACTAATGATTTCAGGACGGTGGTGGAATGCCAAGGCCCAGTCGCAGCTGCAACTGCTGTAACCCTGGTAGTTCGAGAAAATGCCAAGTATCGGCACTGGTACAGATATTGGTATCTAAACATTCCTAATTTTAAGTCCTTGCAGACTTTGCCAATAATTTTTATTGTCACCGAATAAATGCTCAGGATGCCTCCCAAATCATAGCAGGTGGAGAGTCACACTTAATTGACCAGTGCTTCAACAGTGCAGCCTGAATGTGAAGCTTCACCCTAAGGTCAGAAATCCAGTATTTGGATAATCTCTATAACAAAAATCTGCTGAGAGAACCTTCTGCACTAATCCCTAACTTCTAAATAGTAGCTTGTACCCATTATGTAATGAGTAATAAAAATAATACCTTAACAGAATGTGCAGTGCTCTAAAGTACCTATCATTAACTAACTAAACAATAATAAACATGAGTGCAAATATAAAGAGCAAAGAAACAGTGGCTACATAGATCAATGTCCACACTCAATTGATAGGTGTAATCTAGATCAAACCGCAAATAAAGACCATCTACAAAAAAATTCTTCTATACCATCAGTGTATTAAAAGAGGGTCCTGTGTTGATCCTCGAAACCTTTAGGGCAGAATCTCACCTTTTGCTGTGGACATAAACAAAAGTTTTTTAGTCAGGTGAAAGAGTTATCTCCCCAGGGCAAACACTTCTGATCTTCCACACTTCTTAGTCTTACCTGTGATACTTCCAAATACCCAGAAGGAGTGAAACATATAAAATAACACCACAATAGGTCAACAGATCCACTTCACACCAGTAAATAGGTGTAATACAAATAGTTGTGCATCCAGTGGCACTCCACACTCCCTTAGACTGGCTCTCACCTATGAAAATGTACCTTAACAAACTTACATCTAGCTTCATTGTATATTAATCCAGTGTGCTGAGGGAATAAAGAATAAAAAAAAATGCAAAATACAATAAAAACATAGTAAGTTTATTAAAACACAGCAAAGTAAAATCAGTTAGAAAACTAGTGCACTCCAATGTGCACAAACACAGGCATATGTGATCTGCATAGATTGGGACAAGAGTTTGGTGTCAACTCAGTAAGTTCATCCAGAAGCCGAGGTGCTAGAATATCAATCTGATTTTTTTTTAAATACATGGGTAGTCCGTATGCCAGGTTTTACCAGATTGAAGGGTGGCTTTAGCATATTACATTTCCTCCAGGGTAATATACAGTATTCTTCTAATTGAAAAGTTTATGGTTTAAAAGCGCCAAGGACAATCCTTATCCCTCCTGGGGAAGAAATCGTGAGCACATATGCAAGGTGCAGCCTCAAAACAGTCAAGGGTACTGGAACATCTGAAGAAGAGGCGCCTTTCCTGGTGCAGTATCGTTTAATCCAAAAAGACAGGCATAAAGGTGAACTGACAGGTATTCACTATGTTGAAGATAAAAAACAAGCCGTAGGACAATATGACCGGAGCAATGAGAAGATCCGGATACCGTGTCCTGTGTAAAGCACTGCTGTGTCGACGCGTTTCCGGGGCACGCCCCCTTCATCATAATTGAGATTGAAGATGAAGAGCAAGTGGGAGGGAACTCTTTGGCGTCTAGTTATTCCATTAATTTACTGGTAGCATATCCAGCCCTAGAGGTACATAGAGTTCTGTAGAAGGATGCAATTTACTAATTAATACTGAGTCCATAATATTGATGGTGATGGGTTGTTATATTGCTTACCAGGGCATGGTGATGGGTCATGGCAATGTCAAGAAACATACAGCTAAAGTAAAAAAAATTAAAAATCCAGATTTGTTAGATGAAAAAACTAAGTACGTTTATCAAATTAATTACAAAATTTGAATCCAGTGATATAGATGAGGTGGCAATAATTAAAACTTACTTTGGAAGTATGCAGATGGAACCTGTCTTATTTAAACTTTGGATATCTAGGGTCTGGTGCTCCTGGTGCTATCGATGTGTGTGGTGTCTTTATGCAAAGATCAAAAGAACTCTCTAAGGCCCTCAGAAAAAAGGTTGTGAAAAACTATGAGCTTTATGAGGGATTTAAATAGATGCTAAATTATTTAAAATGCATCCACTGTAAGGAGCATCATCTGCAAGTGGTAAAGATTTGAAACTGACCAGCCTAGCAAATTTAGCCCAAAAGCTGACCATCCAAAATTATATTGCGGGATCTGCAGTAAACTTTTTAACCTATATGTGCCAGGAAAAAGCTATTGCTATTTAAAAGGAACATACAAGCAAGACTACAATTTGCCAATAAGTATATAGGCAAAAAGCAGGCCATCTGGAACAATGTGCTGTGACAGTGTTTCAGGAGAAGAACATCATACTAACTGTGAAGCATGGTGGTGGAAATGCTATGGCCTGGGATTGCTATGCAGCTTCAGGGCCTTGGCAGCTTGTAGTCATTGGGGTTGGTTTACAAAAGAAAAAATCTCAATCTCAGCAGACTCAGGCATCAACTGAATCTTCTAAGCCAGACACTTCAGGAGAGGCTGCCATCCACAAGGCTATTGAGAAACATCCTTATAGAACATGCAAAACAGAAACAGAAGTCAGGGCCGCCTTCTTGTGCATTATCATTTAATTAAATTAAAATGCCAAAGTACATAGAAGTACTCACATGTAGAATGTGGAAAATGGGAAGTATATGTACACAACCACCAGGAACAGGGCTGCACAGCTAACGCATTTCAGGGAAGTTACCCCTTCATCAGAGCTGATTTACAAAAGGCAAATAGACTTTCTATAAGCATTGGAACAGCTGGCTTCAAAAGACGTATTGTTTGTTGTGACACACCTTTGATCTTCTGTTGTGTTAAGGCATTTGTTTTTCTTTTCTTCTTCCTCCAACTCAAACTTCCTTGACCCATCTTTTATGACTTCAACGTATCCGATCTCTCTTTTTTATATCTATTCTTTTCGCTTCCTTAGGGAGGCTCTTGAACAATAACGCCTCAGTTTCATTTTGGATGCTGTAATTTATCCTGTCCATTTGATATGTTTTGTATTACTTGTATCACAGTTCCTTATATTCATAACTCTTTCATACTTCTTTCTGTATGTTGAAAATTTTTAATAAACTATTGAATGAAAAAAGGCAAATAGACTATTCACTTTACAAGGGAATTTTCCCTTAGCTTAGTGAATGAGGTGATGCTCTACTAACTACTATCGTCCAATCAGGGACAAACAAAAATACTGTTGTTTTTTTTTTAATTTTCCTTGCACAGGTATTCTTTACAAAGTGACTGTATAATTCAATTGTATACACAATATGTAAAGGAAAATATGTACAGTTTTTCTAACACATGCCAAAGTTGCAAAACTGGGTTCAGGCTTTAAGGTTTCTTTTACCTTCGTCATTAATGGGTTAATTTTTGAAGTCGTTTAACATTCCACGAGATGATATGAATCAGTGTCAAAGTGAAAAATGTTGCGCCCCAGTGACCAGTGCCCAGACTGGATCCAGGATAGAGGAAGCAGGTACATATTAATGCTAAGGGTGCCATCAGCTGCAAGGTGTCGTTTAACAAGCAAAACTACTTAACCAGCCCTTATGCACACAGCCCACATGCTCCATTAAACTGGTGTATACTTGTATCCCTAAACAAAACAAGGTGTAATTATATTGGGTCGAGAACAAAATGCAAGGAAAGTAGAGAAACAAGCAATCTCAACATAGGAAATGCTGCCCAATATATAGTTTATGGCAGAGTTCTCAGGCTTAGAGGGGGGTACAGTTCTTAAGTTACAAGTAAACAAACCTGAGCAACGGAAATAGCTGAAAGGCAGGGGAGTATTTTGCAGAGCTCTTCGACACAGCCAAGGGTAGTGTTCTTAAACTGCACATAAACAAACAAGAGCAATAAACTAATGGACAGAAGAAAACTATATTCTCTGGTCATCTCCCTCGTAGCATAAGAGGTAGTCAGGAGTCAGGGAAGTTATGGGAAAATATAGAACTCTGCAGGACAGAGAAGTAGCTGTAAGAGAAAGTTAGCAGATCACTATGTGTAACACCTTAGATCCCCCCCCTCTCCCCCCACACACACACACATTTAAAATGTTTCTCTTCCTGTCAGTTTGTATGGCTGTTCTAGTGCCTGAGCTCATTGCCAACAATGAACTATTGCGAAAAAAAGTGTACGGTCACGATTACACGTAATTAAACTAAAGGCAATGATAAATGACAATTTTATCCTCCATCAGACACTGTGGGGGTGATTTACTAACCTAAACACACGCACGCACCAGGTGTGTGTGCATTTTTACACAGCAAAACGTATTTATCAACCAAACACGAGCAACGTGTCACATTTTCATGTATTTACGTACGTGCGCGTCATGTAGCATGCGCCATAGGCTACACGCCGCTCTAATAGCGGCATGCAAGTCTCTAAAAGCATATTTCCACTAATGCCATATATGGAAAAATCATGCACATGATGCATATATAATGCTGCTTCACCTCTATGCCTACAACCATCCCGAAAAACACTTTGAAAATACTAAAAACAGTATTCAAAAATATGGAACTTACACACCACTGACGTGTTTAGCTCTGTATGAGCCAACTGCACGTGTGGAGGCAAGTTCACACGCTTCTTAAGCCCAGAAACATGAGCACGACGATTCTTCACGATTTCTTGGTACATTGAATAGCAGCGTGTTCGCGCGCGACTATTATTCCAACCATGCTGTACTGTCCAGAGGTGTTTGTTTTTTGAAAGCTTATTTCCTCTTGGCAGTTTTCTAAGTGTTCCTCATTCCACTTATGGAGAGACTTTCATTACTTTTTGCACTACCTAAAAAATTTCCCAAAAACATGAGTGCATCACAGTTTAGACAAAAATGGTTAGCTCATGCATTTACATTCCTGCATTCATCAACGCAAGCAACACAATGTAGAGCTAATTTACACAACATCACCTTGCAATGCATGCAGGGCTTTGCACAACACACCTGCTGGGTGTGTACACACTACAAAGGTGTCTAGATTCCACCAATAGATTATGCTGGGAGGGAACACACTACAGAGGTGTATACTTGTTCGTGGCGTGTTTATAAGGTTAGTAAATCAACCCGTGTGTCCATTATCAACCCTGAGCATGGTGAGGACATAGGTCAGCCTCTGTGAGGGGCCTTTCATCCTGACACTTCAGCTGGGAGAGAATACAAGTAATACAACACATACACATAGCCCTGAGAGATTAGGTTAGTCTATTATAATATAGGTTAAAAGTAGAATTTCAGATTTTCCAAAACCATCCATTCTTGACTAGTTCACTTTATGGTTTAGGAAAAGATATCATCAAAGCAATATACGCTGTGATGATTTTAGCAGGCCTTTTATACACATTCATCTCTATACAGAAGTAATTCATGCTTACCTTACCGTGTCCTTTTTTAAACTTTCTGCATGAAAGTGTCAGCTTTCATCCTTACCAGTTAATACATTTTAGTTTTGTAATAAGAAAATGTGCAGTTTTTGCATCCATTTAGACAAGGGGTAGCCATAGAAAGTACCATACCAACACTAAGGGGTCTATTCACTAAGCTGCCGTAGGCAGCCGAGTGAATGACCGACCTGAAGTGAAGTGAGCCGAACACTGTTCGGCTATTCACTTCAGGCTGGTACGGCTGATTTCAGCTGTATATCGGCTGAAATCAGCGATACATCGGCTTTAAAAAAAGGAAAAAAAAACTCTCCCGGGCGCTCTGGGAGCCTCCCGCTCCTGGCCGCCCAGGAGAGAAACATTGCCGTGTCTTTTTTTTTTTCTTTCTGACACGAGCAATGTCAGAATAGAAAAAAAGAAAGAAGAAATTTCCCCATTGAAAAGCATTGGTACATTACTATTGGCTATTTCAATTTGCAATAGCCAATAGTAAACTAGCATTGTACCCGCCCTCTGCTGATGGACCTGATGGAGAACTGCAGCAGAGGGCGGGTACAATGCTAGTTTACTATTGGCTATTGCAATAGTAATGTACCAATGCTTTTCAATGGGAACATTTTTTTTTTCTATTCTGACATCGCTCGTGTCAGAATAAAGAAAAAAAAGACACAGCACTGTTTCTCTCCTTGGCGTCAGGGAGCAGGAGACTCCCGGGGCGCCAGGGAGAGTTAGCCTTTTGGAGATCAGTGTCCCTGGTTAGCAGGTAACCAGGGACGCTGATCTCTCTGCAAGTGGCCGGAGCCAGCCGTAAGATCACGGCTGGCTCCGCCCAGCTGTCAGAAGAAGGCTAACGGCCGGCCAGCTTCGGCTTTCAGCACGGCTCAGCCGAGCCGATGCATATGCGTTCGGCTCGACTGAGCCGCTCGGCCATTATCGGGAGCTGTACGGGCTATTGTGAATAGCCCGTACAGCACCCCTTCGGTTCTACTGAACTGAAGGGGTCCTGGGGTCGAAGCTAGCCGAAGCTACGGCCAGATCCTTCGGCAGCTTCGTGAATAGACCCCTAAGTGGGATATTCACTGCCGGAGGCAGCCGAGTGAATAACTGAACCGAAGTGAAGTGAGCCTTCGGTCAGCCAAACATCCTCTGCATTAGGGATGCTCTGATACCACTTTAAGACCGAGTACCGATACTTTTTTTTTCAAGTACTCGCCGATACTTTTTCTTAAAGGGACAGGTCAATTTTTTCTAAAGCAATACAAAATTATTTTAGGTCAGTTTCTTAATATTATGAAGAACATGAAACGAATATTTATCATGCCATTGCTAACTAGGGCTTGTATCCATATAGTGGGGAAAATAGATGAGCACATGTCCAGACTACAGACCAGAACACTGTATAGTGTGGCACAGCTATATCCAATTCTGCATACCTGGCTTTATATTATAAAAACTTTGTCTTTTTTTTATATTATAAATTTTATAATATAAAAAAAGACATTGAATAATGAAATGAACTGAATATTGCAGCTTGTATCCCATAGTGGGGAAAATAGATGAGCACATGTCCAGAATACAGAACACTGTATAGTGTGGCAAAGCTATATCAAATTCTGTATTACTGGCTTTATAGTATTACATTTTTTTTAAATAAAGGCAGGTATGCAGAATTGGATATAGCTGTGCCACACTATACAGTGTTCTGGTCTGGAGTCTGGGCATGTGCTCATCTATTTTCCCCACTAGGGGGATACAAGCCTTAGTTAGCAATGGTATGATCTGAATATTCAGTTCATTTCATTATTCAATGTCATCTTTCAATGTAACACATTAGCTTTCTCCCTGTCACTGGTAGGCAGATTCCTGTTTTCATCTGATATGGCCTATATGTTCCGTCCTTTCCCTCTTACTATTTATGTTTAAATAATTTTTTGTGGTTCCTTTTGTTCTCTGTTGCTGTATTCTCCATATTCTATTTTTGCAGCCGATTGCTTTTTTACATTTCTTGTTGCATTCCTTGTAGTGTTTGAATGCTGATGGTGACCTATATCTGACATTTGTTTTGAAGGTCTTAGCCTTTTCCCTGATGTATTGATTAACCTGGCTGCGGCGTCTCAGTATACCGCGAGCTGTTGCTCGTGGTGTACTGAGCTTAGGGTAACGGGAGGACGCTAGTTTGTGTCCTCCCGTTACCCTAAGGAGAACTATGGGGAAAAACACTGACCCCATAGTTCTCCTTTAAGGT
This sequence comes from Nanorana parkeri, assembly GCF_000935625.1. Taxonomy (NCBI): domain Eukaryota; kingdom Metazoa; phylum Chordata; class Amphibia; order Anura; family Dicroglossidae; genus Nanorana; species Nanorana parkeri. Next base: position 711,382 of record NW_017306695.1, on the reverse strand, counting down.
CCAGATTCTTCTCCATGTTATTAATGCTTCTCAGTATTGTCAGACGGCTCTCGAGCTTCTGAGTAAACACAGATGCCCAGACACACTATCAGCTTCTCACATGACCGATGTCAGCTTCTCCCCAATCAGCTCACTCCACTCTCAGCTGAGAAACTGCACTGATCACTCTCCTTTCCTGTCAGCTTAGCAGCACACACACTACAAGCCAAGATTTCTGACAGTTCTCCCCAGCGTCACCTTGTCAATCTCCCTCAGTCCCGAACGGGAGCTTCTGCACATCCACATGCCTCAGTCGCTCGTGCAGCTCAGTTCCGGTTCCGTCAGTAGCAGAGAAAAGAAGAGCTGAAGTGGCAAAGGTTTCTCCAAGTAACAATTTGTTGGTTGGGGGAATTAGCAGTTGAGGACAGGGCGTGAAACTGACATGGTTGTGGTCAGAGAGAGGGAAAGGGGAGTGCAGAGGTGAAAGAACACAAGGTCAAGTATTTTGCCATCAGAGTGAGTAGTGTGAGCCCATTTTGTTAAGTCAAAAAGAGGTTAGGTTGAGATGTTGAGTGGTAGGTGAGGTGATAGCATTAACAGCAATGTTAAAGTTACCAAGAATGATAGTGGGTATTTCAGAGGAGAGAAAGGGTAGCCAGGCAAAGAAGTCATCAAGAAAGCAAGATACCAGTCCAGGAGGGTCATAAATCACAACAATCCTCAGAGTAACTTAGCTTCAGGAATCTTACTCCGCCTCATCTGATTTTCTCTCCCATGATGGCCTCCACTAGACTTAGTCACCCAGACTCAATGGATAAAAAAGGGAGGTGGACATGGAATCCTTCTATCCCCACAAAGCACTTTTCAGAAGATAGTAGAGTTTTGAAGGCCAAGGACAGTGTCAGCACAAATTCAAAAATGATTTGAGGATGTACAGCAGAGTAATACACAAATAAGCTACAGTTTTGTTAATAGTTAAAAGGTGCTTGATTGCATTTTTAAGAGTTAACTCCTGAGTTAAGTGTCACTTTAAGGGTGCATGAAAACTGGTGTATATGAGGCATTTTATTAAATAAAAGACATGAAAGGACATTAGTCAATACCCACAAGTGTAGGCAGGGCTATTTTTATGGAGTTAGGGTGAAGAAGACGTTGCTGGTCACCAGTGCTAACAGGGTTGTTACTAACATCTGTTTTCAGCTGGCTAGATACATTAATATTTTGCTATGTCACCCTCTAATTTGTAATTACACACCAAACATACTAGAAAAGCAATTGTGACTGAACTGGATTTATACCCACCGACCAGATGAGTGTCAGCTTTTAAAATATTTTATTTAATTATGAGGCTGGTCTCCAGCATCTTTCCCAAATATTTGTGTTCCATACTGATCAGAATGTCACAAGTGGTCTGAAATACTTTGGAAAACTGTGTGCTCTTCGGATGGAAGCAGTGACCATGTTGCTCACGAGACAAACTGCGATTGTTAATTGTATTGTACTTTTTAACTGAATATGATACTTGAAGAAAAATATCCTGACAGCAGAGAATGGCTTCTTTGCTGCATTCATCTTAAGTAATCTGAAAGTCACACACTGAGTGCAAACCAAAAAAAAAACAAAACACCCCATTAGGGTAATCTTAATACGTTGTTGTTGGGAAAACACACTCAAAGCTTTTAAATAACCTCCCTATTTGTATTAGAATTTTCAGTGGTGATGTATCGCAATCAGTTTTACTTGTTCACATAGCACGGCTTTTAAACGTTTTCTTGACATATAAAAATAAACCTCTTAAACCAGGTTTAAAGTAGCAGCATAAAATATATGGAAAATAACATTTCACAGAAAAACATGTACATTCCCTATAAAAATATGTTTTACTACTGGAAGAAATGAATGTTTGCTGTAACCAAAATCTATTTTTGCCATTGGTAAGGTTTACTCAAAGTTCATCTCCAACTACACATACAGGTCACACTGATGACTGATGTGTTTCATACATACCCTCTGCAGTCAGAAAGTCAAGAGAAATGCAAGTGCTATATTTGAAATGTACAGATGTCACTGATCTATAATCCTAATGCTCCAGCGTCAAAACCTCGATAGAGATCACATTAATTTAAACTGTTCTGTGCTTTGATGTTTATTTTTCCCCAAACATCACATTACACAGAAAAAAATGATCCTTCTTTATTGTAAGCCTTTTTCTTTTATGCACTTTCTTCTAAGATCACAGAAGATATAAAGTCAGCACATTCAAAGTTATACTATTCTGCTAACAACAGTATCAAAATACTTCTGTAAAGGCAAATCATCCACAAAAATGCATTTATTGTACATTCAAATACTTTTCCCCATAATACAAAATAACCTCACAATGTCAGTAGTAAAGGCCACTGTTTGCAGTATATTTTGGATAAATTAAAATGCCATATAAAAAAAAAGAAAAGCATTTTCCAGAATGCAATGAGGTCAGAAAGTGCTGGTGAACTTCTACAACATAAAACTTCAAAATTTAAAAAAACATAATAGAATGTAAAACTAGAAAAATAATTATAACAGGCAAACAAAAAAAAGAAACTTACCAGCTTTAACCAAGGAAAAAACAAAATAATTCACAGGCTTACTTATGAAAGGGAAAACATGGCCATATATGTCACATCTGTATATGGCAAAATTGTAAAATAAACAATTACCAATTTCCCTTTAATTTTTGATATCTAAGTAAGCAAGTATTCAGACCATAAAACATCTGACAAAATGCTGGAATGATAGTCTTTAAATTAAGGTGATAAATTAAATTCATTCTTTTTTACGTCTATGGTCCTAAAAGACAGGTCATTTTGTTATAGGTTTAAACGTGGGCAAACAGGAGGAGGGCAGCACGCAAATTCTCTCAGTATGCTCTGTGCCACATCTACATTATTCTGGGCAATTTCCAGAGCCCTTTTAACTTCTTCGAAGGAGAATCCCTCGCCCATTAATTTAGCTATTTTTGCGTCTACATTCTCTGAACAGTCAGCACTATAAGGTCGTCTGTGATGAATCTCAGGTCCTGTTCTGCGAGGAAGTGGTTTGGGTGGTCTGGCTGGTGCCTGTGGACATTCTGAAAAAAAAACAAAAAAAAACATTTATACACACATATATACATAGTTACACAAATTAAAATCCATTTAAAATGAAAGGTTTATAGTAATGCTTTTAACTTAAATGTTTTTGAGGAACTAATTTTTGACATACAGTGCTTGCTCACTATTGTCAATAGTTTACAATGAGCTTGGGGTACACAATCACTGTGCTGCACTATTAAGCAGTAAGCAAATCACGCACAATAAGAAATATGGCTGTAATACATGTATTTATAAATTAAAAACTATACATAAAATATAAATATTTAGTAGGTCATAGGCAGATCTAAAGAAAAAAAAAAGAATGTGAATGTATTACTGCAATAAAAGCATTCAAAAATAAGAATACCATCTCATCAGGAAGAATACATAAACAGACTAAGTATATAGTGCATTATAATGGCATAATGCATTGATAAAAGTTTCTGTACAAGACCCTAATAGTTGTTTTCCACCTTAAGGGCCCATTCACACCACCTCCAGATCATCTCCAGACCAGATTGTTTCTGGACCTAAAATGTATCCTAATGTTTCCCTGTGCTCTTCTTGGCCTCAGTTCACACCATCGCAGTCAGTTCCAGACCAGACCAGAAAAATACTGCGTGTCACATTGTCAGGTCTGAAACGCACCGGAACGCGCACAAATGCGTCAACAAATGCAACGGAACGCAGCGGGGAAAAAAAACTTTGTCATCACCCCTCAGTCATGAAGGGGTTAAAAGAGACCTGTAAATTTGGAATTTTTGGAAATATAGATAAAATGCAGCCATATTTTGGAGCGGACGAAACATAAAATGTCCAATACATACATAGAACGTCTGTATTTTACCTACATTTATACAACCCATAGGTACTTCAAATTCTATGTAAACGCTAACAATGAACACCCTTTTAGTCTGTTTGAACGCAGCATTAAAAGTGTAGATCCTGACAGAAATCCAGTGCTGCCCTGTGTCCTTGCAGTGTTATCAGGAAGTGTTTTAGGACAATAGAACACCTCTATTTATAGAGATGAGGAGAGGGGAAGGTGATCTGTAGGCCAAACACACCTCTTGTCCTAGGGTGACAAGAGGTGAATGTTTCTCCTCCATAGATACAGTATAGTGAGTAAGTGTCGTCACCCTAGGTCAGGAAATGTGTTAGTAATTGAAGCACCAGGTAAAAATAAAGGGCAAAAACCTGAACAAATTAAAACTAGTACAATCACTACGTGAAAAGTATTTGTATCTGTCTTTTATTATTAATAGACTAATCTCTACATTAGTACCTAAAAAACTAGATGCTTATCCAACGAAACAAAATGAAAATAAATGTTTACACTTGGCTGGCATATATTCATCAGTCAGCACAGAAAACCGGCCTTCTCAAACCATCTCTCATGAAGGTGAATAGTCTTTTCTAGTGATTTTGTTGCAATATACTTTTCACAATGGTAAATGCAAAACGCACTAGAAAATATCATTGATTTTAGTCATCGCCATTCAAGGACAATTGCTGGCTTCACTACAAACTATTTAGAATGATGATTGTGAGAGGATTCAAAGCAATCTCTTAATATATATAATTGTATAATCCAAAGATATACGTGTAAGGAAGAATTGAAGGAGACAAAATTATTATTTTTCTGCAATAAAGCAATATTGTTTTTTTTCCACAGCTATCAGCCAGTTTCCTTTTAAACTTTCATAATCGAACATTTCTGCAGCAATGATTACAGTATGCACTGAAGTCAAGTCAATACACTAGAAAAAAACCCGATGTAAGCATTATGGATTTCTTTTCCTGGTTAAATACATACTTGAAAAATACTTTATTAAAATGGCACTGCAGTTGAGAAATATTTAAACTGCATTGTTCACTGACAAAACCATATTTATATCTATGGACACAATTTTCCAGTGAGCAACTCTTTCCCAAAGAGTTTTCCTCATTATACTTATTTTTAAAAAGTGCCTTAATCAAGTGTGTTCTTGTTCTAAATAAACGTGGAAATGGCGGTTGCTAAGCACGTCCAAGGGAGAGGTGGGAGTCTATGACATGTCAGCATAGGACGTGCTTCTACTGGAACGTTCCTTGTGCGGTGGTTGCCCCTCCTGCAGCCCCCTGCGTCCAGACTACTACTTAAGTGCCATCTCATCACTACATTGTGGGACTCAAACTACATTTAAGTCATTGTGGAATCAGTACTCAAATATTGTAGCTTATATATGCCATATGTATTTCATGGCTGACTTTGTGATGTTTTTGGCTACAGTATTTTAATTGTTATTAATAAAGTTTATTTTGTTTTTAAGTGAAGGCCTTCTTTGCATACCCTAAGGCCTTGTTCACACCAAATGCAGAGCAGATCCGGTCAGGTTTCTGCACACGCACGCTAGTCTTTTAGATGCGTTTTTGACAAATTAGTTTAACATGGGCTTTCAGTGCATTCCAGGCATTTGCATGCGTTTTTGATGCATTTGCAGATCCAGAGCAGGTAAAATAGGGCCTGCTGCAGTTTTTTTACCTGCTCTGGACCTGCACGCTGCGATGTGAACTGGAGCTAAAAATACCATAATAATACATTGGACGCAGTTTTGATCCGCTCTGCACCTGCTCTGAGGTTGGTGTGAACTAGCCCTAAAAGCCCCCACCAGGCTATATGCCTCTTTTGTTGTGTTTGTAAATACACGTGCAAAGTAATCTGAAAGACAGTGCCAGTCACTTGTATTCATTCTTTCTGTATATCATCTAGACTGTACTGGGCTTTTGGTTCATTAACAACCTATCACATGTAACAGATTTCTTACATATACTTTGGAAAAAGTACATGACATCTGAAAAGTAGAGTAAATCAATATATTGCAGTAAACTGAAAATGAGTACTTTCACATAAATAGAAAGTGTCTAACGAGCTCTTGTACCTTTCTATCACTTTATACAGGAGCATATTTTACATGTCGCATGTGCTGAATTATCATATACCACCACTTACTCGAACATTAAAAAAAAAACGTATTCTGCAAAATAATAAAAGCTCTCATTTAAAAATATATACATATATTATAATGCATAATATTGGTTTGATCTTTTAAAGAAAACCTGTTCTTTGTACATGCAGCACAAAGCAAAAGATCTAGTTTAATCCACCCCTAAGGAGCAGCACACCCACCTTTTCTTCACTTTATAATCGCCACACCATGAAGAGCATGTGACTGTGCTAAGCCAATTACCAATCACCAAGCCTGTCACATGGGGAAATTCCATAGCCCTCTAACATATGACCTCAGGGACTCTTAACTCTTAACTTACACAGGGTGGCTTATCTGGCTCCCAGCAGCCGAACAGAGAGGAGGAATAGAAAGAAAAAAGGTATGTGCTACTAGGAAGGGGGGAATTATAGTGAACATTACTGAATTTAGGGCCTTTTTACAGCGGGTCTGTGCATTAATTGGAATGCAGCTACTGTGCATTAGCAGTCGAAGAGATTGCATTGCAATTCATTTAAGTGGTAGGCCCAAACACACCTCCTGCATCTAATGCGCTCAACCCTATACATACACATTGTCAAAGGAGTGTCTGCACCTTTATGTTGTACCAGTGCACTGCTGTTAAATACACAAGCTACTTATAACCATGTCACTTCCAGCAGAGCTAACTTTAATATTGATATATTGGAGGCTGCTTGAAATGCCAGAGAATTAAAATTCCCTTGAACATAGTTCTCTACTAATAATACGTACAAACACGGTCCTATACTAATGATACTACTAATTATACCTATGAACATGGTTCTCTACTAATACTCAACATGGTCCTCCACTAATGATATCTATGAACACGGTATTCTACGAATATTAATGATACCTATGAGCATGGTCCTCTACTAATCAGACCCATGGGCACAGTTTTCTACTAATGAGACCTATGACAATAGTCCTCCTCTACTAATAAGACCTATAAATACAGTCCTAAACTAATGAGACCTCTGGACATGGACCTCTACTACTATTCACATTCACGGAAACGTCATTACTCTTGACAGCTAGGTTAAATACTGTTGCATCACTTACAAAGCTTTATGTTTTTATATAAACTGCCAGTAATATAAATTTCACAAGAGGTTTAAAAAATTCTGATAAAAGGATGATTTACTAAAGTATTACAGTCTTATCACACCACAAAGTAAATTTTCATTTTGCTATAGCTTAGTAAATAGGGTGTAAAACTGTGCCTCTGTTCCTTCGGTAAATCAACCTTGTTGCTGATATAAATTGCACACGGATATTATATGTTCTTTTACTGCAAATCCATGCATAAACACTTTGTACATCTCGTGGTTCCTAACCCCAAGTGTCAGTGACAGTTCAGGTCACTACAGATGATTTATCTGTTGACTACTGATGAATAATTAACACTGCCACCTTCAGGCTATAATGGTAATCTACAATATGATCTATTTAACTGCAAATTGTCAAATGACATGATAAAAAAAAAGGTTTAAGATCCAGTCTGCATAAGTAAAATGTCATAAAAGAACTAGAAATCTACAAATGTAATCCTTTCAATAATATAGTGTCTGGTCAAGGGACCATACCTTGCATCTTGGGAGACAGATGTCAGGAAACCATTTAGGCACAGGCATCTGCTCTCTCTGAAAATTGCCCCAAAATCTTACACGCTGGCAAAGACTTTGCAACCAATACCTTGAGAATGGTACTGTATTCAGGCCTCAGAGAACTACTGTAATTACAACAAATGGCAAGGTTATCGTGCAGGCTTAATATTTAAATAATGGTGCTCTCTTTTTACTATAGCTTCTCTTTAAATGCATGTGGAAGGACTTCAAGACATCTTAATCTTATTTTTTTGTAATGTTGCCAAAGCAACCAGTGAAAAATTTTTCTGTATTGATCTCTAATAACAGGCCTGTTTTCACTATGTTCTTTTGTTTAATATCTTTCTGCAAGTAATTACTCTGTCTCTGCAAGATTAAGAAATGGGAAACAAACAATCTACAATACATTTTAATACAGAGCAAAAATTCCACAGTTTGTCATATGGAGATGTGCGAGCTCATTATTGAAAATGGCAACAGCCTCATTCATGTGAGCAGTAAAACAAAAGCGTACTCAATACAGAACTAGGAAACAAGAAAGCACTATGCAAAAAAAGTATGGTCAAGACATGGCAAAGCACACATTCTTCCTTGTGCGCTTTTGAAGTGTTGCTGTAGCAACTATAGGCAGTCATTCTTGTTTAGGATATGCCACCCACTTCCTAATGTTCAGAGGTATTTCTATGGTTAGTAATACATTCCAATTCAATGACAGTTAAAATTACTATACATTTATATAAATATAAAAAATTAATATTGGAATGAAACCCTTAATTGACATTGACATTATTGTAATAAAATAAAAGCAAATACCTGAGCATGCCGGTAGGTGATCATATTCTTGGGAAAGTCTATTTATTTTGACATCATTTGGTGCTCTTCGAGTCGGTGGTAGAGGAGCTTCTAAACAATGATCTAAAACGTGAAGGATAAATGGTCATGGTAAAAAAGATTTATGGCAAAACAAATAGCCCTGAAACCATTGTCAATAACAGGACTCCAAATTTTTATCAACCCACAAATAGCCCTACGATTTAAAAATTCAGTATTAAAATACTAAAGCTGAGTAGGGACCTTTGCCCATCAGTGCTGTGCAGTACAGTGCCCATCAGCTGCAATTTAATTTACATTTGAATTCACTAAATGTCTATTCACCTCTCCATGACCAAAATATTTTCACTTTAAATATGTACTTCTAACAAAGCACTGTGACCTGAATGATTGGCCTGACCAACTTGCCCTATCATTCCAACACACTGACAGTGTGACAAGGATAAATCATCTGTCTATGACATTTATCAGATTATCTATTTCATTTTCATGAGTAAGCTCTTTTTATTGGGGAATGATTTATTTCAGAATAAGAACACGTAAGAACACGTCATTGTAAAATGTCACTTTGTTTCAATGAACCTGGGAACTCAGGTGATGGTTTGCTTGCTAACAAAGAAAGCAGTTTCTGGAGTAGATACATTTGAATTTTCAAGAACACGGTCTGCTTAAATGTATGCCTATGTAAGCTCATATGACGTTTTCATCACATAACAGGAGTTAATCAATAACCAATGATGTTTTTTCAATGTAATGTTGACATTTTAATGTAATGTTAAAATAATGTTAATGAAATATTTATTTGGTAAATGTCATCATGGACAACCCCTTGTACATTCTTCACTGTATCACATTTTTGTTTTGGGTCATGTAAGACTTTAAAGGTCAACTCCCTTATCTCTAGATGCTCCAACGCATTTTGTTCAATATTTTTTTTAATACTTACCTTTTTCATATGTCTTTAGGCCTGTCAGATGGTGTAGGGTCCTCTTCCTGTTGTCCTCATTGTAGAGTGTTGCTGACATGATGAATTCAGTTCTCTGCATTATTGTACTGAGTACAAGGTGCCATGGTGACACTCCTCACTCAAAGGTAGTGCGTTGAATGATGCTGGGCGTCATTCAAACTGAAACACTGGTGATATCTAGTGGAGGACAGTAGTTAGTGTGGGGGCGGTGTCGGAGTCAGGAGTGGAGAATTGCAGCTTTTTATAAGCATGGCTGGAACCATTGCAACAAGGAACTGGAGTTTACTTTGGCTTAGTGGTATGTGTATGTTAACAAATAAAATGGTTTTCAGATTCTATTACCTCAGGGTCTATATGCCTAATATAAAAAATATATAATTTTTGAAAATTTTGTAAGGAATGCTCATAACCTCTGTTGGATTGTTTTATTTTCCCTCTCTTTTCCATTTGGGAGACTTACCCTCATTTCCTGTCCTCAAGACAGGAAATGAGGGTGGAAATGCCTTGTGGCAACATCTGTCTAATACTGAACATCTTTCACTAGATATTCAGTATTAGACAGATGTTGTCACAACAGGTTTCCCCATTGGAATATTTATTTCTCAACCTTGTTCTGGTGACATCCAAAACATTTTCAATTTCATATCACTTTTGGTACGGATACAGTGGTCACCAAGACAAATAGAGAAGGTGCATTTTTTCCTTAGCAGGGACGCAATAAAAACCTACCCAATTCCCCCCTATAAAACATTTTGACCAGAGAAACACTTTCATAAATCAAAAGAAAGGCCACATGTAGGCATTTCCCTCTTTTTTACACCAGCACAAATAAAATGTACATCCGTGCATTTAGTATGGTGTGATTTTTAACTATTCCTGCTAGTTATAGTTGAATTTTTCATGTGGTTTCCAGCAAGGGCATTTTTCAAAAGGATAAATGCATCAAACAGGCATGAAACAAAATGAAAAAAAACTTAAAGCTGTGAATGGACCTTAAAGTACCGTATTTTTTCGCTCCATAAGACGAACTCCCCCCCCCCCCCCAAAGACGGGGGGAAATGTGTGTGCGTCTTATGGAGGGAATCCCTATTGCCAGACGCCCGGAACATGCAGTTTCGGGCGCTGGGCGAGTAGTTTTTTTGTACATTTAGCTAAATGTACAGTGGGAGCCGCTGCTCGTTTAATACAAGTGATCTATTCAGATCACTTGTATTAAAACCGGGTGGCGGCGAGTCCGGCCCCCCCCCCACTGCGGTTTTCAAGGTCCCCCGCTCCTCTGGAGGAGGTCACGGGATAGGAGCTCACCATAGAGCCCCTAGAGCAGACGAAGTGCGTCCGTTCATCTGCTCTGTGTGATCACTCAGACCGTGGCACCTGTCTCAGCAGTCACTAACTGCAGCTTCTGTCACAGAACCTGTCACAGAACCTGCCTGCGTCCTATGGTCCGGTGCGCCTTATGGAGCGCAAATTACGGTACATTGAAGTCAAATTTGAGAAAACCCCTCTATATGTTGTTATATGTTCCCACTTACACAGCATACCAAAAAATACATTTGCATTTGTGCAGATTTCAGGCTACTCTGAGCAGTTTGAGAGTGACACTATAGTGTCAGACTGAGCTTCCTCTAATTAACAAAATGCCTCGAAGGCTTTAACCCTTTGTTAGCACAGTGTTCAAATCTAGTTTACAACTGATAATAAAATCTGTCAGCACAGCACTGACAGGGTTAACATCAGCCTCCCCTTCACATTTACACAGGGGGAGGCTAGGTAGATCTTTTAAAGTGTATTTCCACTTTTGTAGCCAAATTGGGATAACATCTATTTTATGTTTGTAATATGTTCCCATTCACATAGCATAAGCTAAAAAACATTTTAAAAATGCTTCTTGCCATTTAAATTGCTTTTACTTGGCTTCGTTTTTGTCTTCTTAAAAGGTAACAATTTCTACTTGCTTCTCTTTTTTGTAATGTTTAGGAAGGGCTGTGAGGAGCTTCTGCATTGTATGTTAATGAGAGAAACACAATCCTCAAATTTAAGTCTTTCTATGAGGAGACATCATTGTGAAGGTGCTGAGAAAAATCTGCCTGCAGCAACAAAATATCTAAAGAGGTAAGAATTTTTTAAGAAGTTATTTCTCGGTATGTTGTGTGAATAGGAACACAAACAGAGGGGTTTTCTGAAATTTTACTGCAAAAGTGGAAATATATTTTAAATAGGGATGCACCGATACCGGTATTTTGGTACCGAGTACCGATATTTTTTTTCTGTACTCGCCGATACCAAATACCGAGTACCGTAAGTCCCATTCAGGAAGCCAGGCGGCGTGTAATGACTCGCCACCTGGCTTTTTGATTAGCCGGGAAGCGTGTAAAGACTCGCCACCCGGCTTCCCGATTAACAAGGAAGACGTCCCATGCTTCTCGTCACTATGCTTCTCAGTCATGGAAGCCGGGCGCCGTGTAATGACGCGGCGCCAGGCTTTCTGATTGGCCGGGAAGCCTGCTCCATTCTCCTTTGTCATCAGATGATGAGGGAACATGAAGCCGGCTTCTCGACCAATCAGAAAGCTGGGCAGCACGTCATTACATGGCACCCGGCTTCTGGATTGGCCAGCTTCCCGGCCAATCAGGAAGCCGGGCAGCGTGGAATGACGCGCTGCATGACTTCCTGATACAGGAAGTATAAGGCTAGGCATCAGAGCATTTGGGCGAGTACGAGTACTCGCCCAAATACTCGGTATCGGCACCGATATCGATACTAGTATCGTTGCATCCCTAATTTTAAATAAGTAAAAAGCACTTGAAAAGGTGAGCAGCAATTTTAATTTTTTTAAGTTAAGTTATGCTCAACATATAACAAATGCAACATGGATATCCCAATTTGGCTGCAAATACACTTTAAGACTTAGGGTGTTTAAAAAAGGCAGAGAAACAGATAAGGAGGTGCTTACCACAAGTTTCAAACCACTGCAAGAAAACTGATAAACAAAATCGGTTAGCTGCAGTGGTATCACCTTTACTTTTCCCTTAAGAACTCATCCGTCAAAGTTAGCGTCACTAAAATGCTAAGCAATACCTTTATTTGAAAACATTAACATCTCAAAACCAATGAAGATATAATCTACTTTTTTTAAAGTACTACAAGGACTATGCATCAACTAATAAATATCCAGCAAATTTTATAATGTGGAGCATTAAAAAGATTCATAACCTCCTAGTAAAATAATCTGATGCCTATTACTTGCCAGGAAATTGCTTTCTTATTAGAATACATTCATGCCAAGAGCATACAAGCATTCTTATTCTGTCAAACACCAAAAATATTGTAATGCTAGCAGCATCCTAACTCCTTCCAAGCGCTGCAAAGCAGGAACACACAACAGTACCTTCGAAGGCAGTATTCTGGGCCATGACTTGCTAAAAAATACTTTTTTTGGGGGGGGGGATTCCGCAATAATTTGCATTCTGTATTATATTATTATAAATAAGCAATGAATAACAAATAATAAAAATTGATTGAAATGTACATCAGTATGAGAAATATGTTGTACTTGCTTCATAATATTATCATAGCTTCTGAAAAAATACAGAATGAACAGCCGTACCAGGAAAAAAAAAGCATTAATTCAATAAGCTGCCGCAGTTAACATTCGTTATGCTATCAAGATAATTTTCTTTTCATAAAAATGAATATTGCTTAGGTGTAAATTATTTTTCCAGACAAAATGAACTTTAAAATATTTAAAGCCTCAACATCTCCCATTTTACTTAAAGCTGAACTCTAGATATGGATTAAAGACATAAAATAATGCAGCTCTGTAAATCATTACTGCAACATTAAATGTGTTTTATTTAATGCAAGCAGTCCCGACAAAGAGGGGGTGGAGTATAAAAGAAGCAGCACAGAATCCAATCAATTTGGGTGCTAACAAAAGGAAGGAACATAGGAGTAGTGACAGAGGCAAGCTCATCACTGCACTCTTTCTCCATCCAGTCACCGGCTGGGGTGGGTCCAAGATGATCTGGCCTCAAACAAAGTTGAATGATGCTGGCTGTCATAATGAGGTCTTTCAGTGGTGAAAAATAAGTACTGCAGGGGATAGCTCCGTATTGAAGGTGCCATTAAAAAAGTTTTTTTTAATATTAAATGGGCTATTTTTAGCTTGAGTTCTGCTTTAAAGCTGCACTCCAGTAGCTATAGAAGACACAGATTAATGCAGTTTTTTAATCAATAAATCACTAAATGCATTTGTCTTGAAATTCAAAAAGTTTAAAGTACCTGCATCTGTTTGGTATCAGCCTCCTAAAGTCCTCTGTACAGCAGAGTTTGACTGGGAAGGGAGAAGCTGCACAAGCAGCCAATAAGCTGTTATGCAGTGATCATGCGCTAACAAAAGGACATGCTGAGAGAAGGAGAGAGCAAAAAGGGCAGAAAGGTGCTCATCAGTCTGTACTTTCTTATTCACTATCTGATCACAATCTGGGGGCAGGGACCTACTTGCATTAGTTAGCTGCCTAGAAAAAAAAAATCAGATCTTCTGCTCTAGCAGATAGGGCTGTACTGAGTGACTGGGCTGTCCAAATCTCAAAACTGCATGGACAGAAATAAAAATTCGTAGGCAGGTTTTATTATGATTATTATGATTACTTGATTTTTCAAGCTTACCATTAAAGAGCTGATATTCTTTATAATAATTGTTGAGAATGGAGTTTAATATACAGAAAAAAACACAATAATTGAGGACATAACTTATATGTAATAAACTCAGCTATTTGGTGCAATAAAACCTTTATGTAACCGTTTTCTTTTAACATTAGCTAGTAGAATGTGGTGAGAAAAATAAGCAAATGTTTTGCATTTGTGAATTGACTCAAAGATAGCTACATACATATAGTCATTGTAAAATGTATGTAAATGCATATTTGTTTAGTTTGGGATAAAATATGGCAGGATTAGACACTCTGCCAAGTTTTTACTGCTATGTGCCTGCTCTGTGGATCCACCCCACTATTGGCTCTAGAGACCATTGTCATCAAGACAGAAAGTGTGTTATCATGAGAGCGCTATCACAAATAAAAAAAAAATAATAATAACTTTGCACTCCAGGCTCACCCATGGAGATCAAAATAATATATTACAGAAATAAACATGCAGCGGAACCCCCCACTCCCCCAATATTCTTTACATTCTGTATTTAAAAAAAAGACATACCAGATGGTAGTTAACTAGAATCTCATATCTCATTGAAGCTCCTATAAGGGGTACAGCATTAAAAGATCAACATCTTCCATAAAGTGCTGTACAAACTGTTGGTTCTATCTAAATCCTGTCTAATAATAATACAATAATAATAATAATATAGACAGGACTATATTGAACACTCATACCTGTGTTTCGTGTTTAAGCAATGTGGTGTGTGATTAAGGACTCATTCACACCATGGGCGCTTTTTGTTTTTTTTTCACTGGATGAACACGGGTCTCTGCAAAGGCACACAGAAAACAATTTTCTATGCGCCCTGCTCACACCACAATGGAATGGAGAGGTGCAGATAAATGCAGAATGTCTTTATTTTAAACTCATCCAAGCTCATCTAAAATTTGCTGTGGGTCATAGAAATGAATAAATGTAACTTTGAAATAAAAAAAGAGGTAAACTGCTTTACGTTGTAAAAATCCAAGGCACTGCCCCTCACAGAACGGACACCAGCCTTCACGATTAAATGGAAAAAAATCCTATAAAAGAACCACAATTTTGGCTGTGTAAAACCACTGTATTTTTGCTCATGTCATCTAACAAGCAGGAATTGACTATCACTGAGGGAGAAAGATCTGAAAGCAACCAGCTGCACTTTACAAAATGACAATGTACTTTAAATCTTTTGTCTGTACATGCTGTGCTACCTGCTGCAGAGAACATTTTCCTGAAAAATGAGCAAGGAAGGAGCACAATGTTTAGACTTCTAGTACTATGGGTCGCAATGCCCAGTTAATCTCCTACAGATGTTAAAGGCATAGTCCACCTTGTAGAAAATATTTGTAAATGCACACACATTGTTAAGAGAAAAAATGGTGCATTTATTAATTATTTGACATTGGAGCCTGCAAGTCATTGCAACCGCGATCAGTGCAATGCAGGTGCGATGCACATGCTTCTGCAGGCAGTTCCTCCAGGCCAAAGTCTGTATGGAGGTACAGACCTTCAGTTAGTTATGGAAGTGGATTAAGTAATCATTGCACTAGAAGTATGGTGACATCACCGCACTTGCGCTTGATTGAGATCTAGGAGTCCCTCATGCTGTGATAGGAATGTAGTCTTCCATTCACAGATTTAGTGAATGGATCTGTGAATGGATCAAGCGGCTCTGCAACCATGCACAGCCCTACCATACGAAAAATATACAAGATGCTGTGGAGAGGAGCACCCCGTTATTCAGGTAAAGGAGAGGCAATTAGAGAGTGAGGGGGGCTTAGAAATGCGATCATGGTCTGAAAGGGAGAGTATGCTTTTAAGACAGCGCTGCAATTGGTTGTAGTTCCACAGAAGTTGCATAGCAATGTTGAGAGATGTAGCCCTGCGAACTTGACAGCTGAGAATTAGGTCAGAAAGAAAAAACGTATTGTGGCCTGAAGTAAATGTTTGGCCAAACACACCTTGAATTTCTTGATTCATTGATTCCCTAATTCACGCTAAACGTGGATGGATGAAGCGCCACTGCCAGCTATTATATTCAGCAGCTGCTGAATCAGATTGGATCTGATTGGATGCAGGTCACTGTCAGATGAAAATTTACAGACTGGCTGCTTCGACAAAAGGCTCATTAAAAAATTACCTTTGTCAAGCAGAGGGGTACCAGTAGGGCCACCAACTGCTCGAACTTCAGCTAGTTCTTGATGAAATCTGCTCTGTGTATGGGCAGCTTCAGACATTTCAGGCTGCAAACTAAAATACTCAGTGGTTTACTAAAAATATGCAGAAACAGTCATGCTATGATTTGATTTTTTTTTTAAACTATTATGACAAACATTGATGCATATCCTTTTCTTACTTTTTCTGAACAAGTTGTAGTACTAATCAAAAGTATCTTCCAGCAGCGTGCAAAGTGCCTATTATTTGAGGGGGCCGCAAATACTGTTAAATTGCATTGATGTTGTGCTCTGCTTTGTGGCGAGTTGTGAAAGGCAGACAGCAACGAAAAGGTTAAAATCAGCATTTACTGTACTATCTCTGCTACTCTACTACTATTATCTCTGCGACGACTGTCAATGATGTGCAAGACTGAGATCTTTTAAAACCGAAAATGAATAATCTGCCAGTTTGTAGTCCGCTTTCTATTGCTTCCACAGTCACAGGATATGCAGTTTTTGTGCAAGTTCTGGATAATTTTGCTTGCTAGAGCCCATCAGTTACGCAACTGTGCTTTCCTCTTAATAGGTGCAGGAAGAGAAAGATCATCCCTAAAAAATTTAAAATATTGCAGCTTACCAATCCTTAGATGGCTGTGTTAGTTTTCTTTTTAAGCCTTTTTTTTCACCTGGTGATCCAGCCATTTCTAAGAATTAGTAAGGTGCAATATATTACATTTTTGCTTTTGGGGTTAGATACGCTTTAATGGCTTGTTCACACCACCTGCGTTGGGATGCACTGCTCAATGCAGTTCCAAAAAAAAAAGGAGAGGCCAAATAGCATTATTTACATTTTTAGTATTTAAACGTGCTGCAGGGGGCGATAGGGCCAGCAAAAACAAATTTGTTTCCTGTTGTGGATAAAAAAAAGAACCTCAATGCAGTGCAATGCATTACAAAATGCAACAGTGCTGCAAAAAAGTCAGCGCACGTGCATTTACCAAGTGTTAATGTGTGGGTGGTGAAGCTTTAGAACCCCTGTCAGGGGTTTTAACTGACATTAGGGTCTCCATTAACCCTTTAGCTGCCACTGGCATGTGATAGATCGGTGGTAGTATGGCCCTTTAAACATAAAGCCACCCGGACTCTGTTTACATTTGCAAAGCAGCTACACTATTATTTACAAGGTACCACCCCGCAATGCACAGAGTATTGATATCTGGTGTTGTGGTGTATTTTGTTTTTCATTTTACTGTATATGTGCTTTAGGGTGCCATTTTCCATTAATGGCAATGCACACACATGCCTGCACATTACCACAACACAAAGGTGTGAATCCTTCCTAAACAAACAGTGCCTCATTGTCTTCATCTTTAGTACATACTGTATACACAAAGTGCACATCATACTACAAGTACTTCTAACACTAACATGAATCCATTAATTCTCCATAAGACTTTGCATGGAACTGTTTGGGATGTATTTGAAGTCTTTATAAACCTTCCTAATATGGATTATAATTAGTTCCGCTCTAGTGGTTTCTTATGATGTTTATGTGACCCACAGACAAATCAATTATCTGCTCATTTTACCTAAATAGCTATTAGAAATTCACAAATGTGCAGAAATAAGCACCTTCTTAGTACGTCAGTTTGTGGAAAGTGCCTGTAAAGTGAAGGGAGATTTAATGCAAATCCTAATGTTTTTCAATTTAATGCATGATGGTATCTGACATTCTGGAAAAGAATCAATAAAGTACATCAAATGGAAAAGAGTGGTAATAGTTTTCCCATTTAATCTGTTTGTGGATGACTTTTTATATATATATTTATTCGTTTGCACAACCAATCTTACCCACTGAAGGAAGAAACAGGTCTACGCCTGAATTCGGTCTGCTTCCCGACATGGAGGATTTTGTATGCTCGGTGACGCAGGCACGTGCTGGAGGTGGTGGTGGAGGTGGGGGTTGTGAAGGAGGAAGGCTGTCAAAAGCTTCTTCACCTGTGTGTGGATAGAATTTGTGCATCTTTTAGCTTCATTACCAACATTAAGCACATCTCATGCTGTAACTTCTGCTATAAATCAAAAACTGTATTCCATGACAGCAATAAGCAAGTACAAGAAATACACTGTCTGGAGCCCGAGATGTCAAATACAGATACCATTTCCCATAAGACAAACTCCCCCCATGCCTGAATGTGAGAAAAAGCCATGCAAGTATGAACCTAAGAAAGCAGTTTATTTTTATTGGATGAAGAATCATCGGTTTTATTTTTTTCTGTCACCTTACAGGGACAACACTACAGAACATAATTTCCATTCAATTTGCAAGACACTTATTTTATCTGACATGTAGGAACTATGAGACCACAACATCTCTGGACACTGACATATGGACAGTGCTACAAGGCTGTGCATCAGGACATTGTCATAAAAAAAAAAGTCCTATGTTGGCTCATATCTTGCTGCATGATTATGCAAGGAGACAGTCAACGTTAAAGAAAATCTGGCAGTTTGAAAAATTTTACCTAGTCTGCTCTGACCTCTACTGATATAAAAAGCAAAAGGTAAACTGGTTATTTGCTATAATGTCATACAGGATGTACAAGGGGGATCATCCAACTTGCACCAAAAATAGTACATGTACATAAATCAAAGACTGTTCAAAAAAACAGTACTAGGAATATGCCAGAAAGATGCTACATGACACCCAGCCATAACAAACACGGTTACCATTATCACACTAGTAAAGGAAGTGGTGAAAACAAAACAAGTCAGCAAAATCCAACACAAAAGGCACTAAAGCGATAGAAAGCACTTAAGAAGCGGAGCAAGTCCTATTTTCAGCTGTCAGGAGTCCTTGGAGTAATGTTATCTAATCTCATTGTATTGCTGCAGTTGTGGCTTACGAAAAAGAGGATATAATTTTCCGTGAATCTACCAGCAAAGAAACGGGAAACCTGTTGCCAGATTTAATGCTTTAAGTGATTCGACACATGCGAACATTGTACAGGTGTGATAAGAATAATAAAAAAAAAGGCATTTCTTTAATTCAGCAGTCAAGAGAATCTAAGAAAAGAAAGTAGCTGTTAAAAAAGGAACGGAGCTTCAGAAGCTAAAGCTGTTTAATAAAATGCTGAAGTTAGAAGAGATAGAAGTATGTTGGTGCTGTCAGCTATTTGACCACTTACAGAGAAGCCATTTTGTAATTATTCCCAGCATGTGTAAAGAACACTTGTTGGCAGCACAGTAGAGGGAAATGTTAACAGAGACCTTATTTGCCATCGAAAATGCAGCTCTGGGTGAAGTGCAAATAGACTGAATATAAAATAAGAGCTTACTAAACTGCTCAGTTTTTCCTCTATAAACTATTTATCTCTATGGAAAACTCAGACACCTGTTTGACTAGGTAGCAATACACAGTGGTGTGCTTGCTTTTAATTTAAAGTACTGTTGTGCTCAAAAGTTTGCATACCCTTGGAGAATTGGTAATTTATGTACTATTTTTAAAGAAAACATGAGTGAGCAGGCAAAACACATTTTCTTTTATTTCTTTTGGGATTCATATTTAACTGTAGGTCATAACAGAATGGTAAAATCATAAAACAAAACACGGCAACATATAAAAAAAAATGAAATGACCACTGTTCAAAAGTCTGTATACCCTTAGTTCTTAATACAGTGTATTGCCCCCTTTAGCATCAATGACAGCGTGCAGTCTTTTGTAATAGTTGTCTATGAGGCCCCAAATTCTTGCAGGTGGTATAGCTGCCCATGTGTCTTGGCAAAATGCCTCTAGGTCATGCAAAGTCTTTGGTCGTCCTTCACGAACCACACGTTTGAGTTGTCTCCAGAGTGGCTTGATGATTTGAAGGTAAGGAGACCATGATGGCCACTCCAAAACCTTCACTTGTTTTCTGCTGTAACCACTGGAGGGTCAACTTGGCCATGTGCTTAGGGTCACTGTTGTGCTGGAAAGTCCAAGGGCATCCCAAGTACAGCTTTTGTGCAGAAGAATGCAAATTGTCTGCCAGTATTTTCTGATAACATGCAGCATACATCTTGCCATCAATTTTCACAAGATTCTGTGTGCATTTAGAGCTCACACACATTTTCAGAGCTTTGGATATCTTTTTATATCCTTTTCCATCTTTATAAAGTTCAATTACCTTGTTACACAGGTCTTTTGACAGTTCTTTTCTGCTTCCCATGGCTCAGTATCTAACCTGCTCAGTCCATCCATGTGAGAGCTAACAAACTCCTTAACTATTTATACACAGTATAAACACTATTTGCAATTTAAAAAGCCACAGATGTGGGAAATTAACCTTTAACTGCCATTTTAACCTGTGTGCGTCACCTTGTGCGTCTGTAACAGGGCCAAACATTCCAGGTTATGTAAATTTTTGATCAGGACCATTTGCTTGATTTCTGTTATCATTAGGAATTAAAAAGAAGCCAAACGACTATGACAATAAATGGCTTCATATGATCACTATCCTTAAATAAAAAACAGTTTTTTGGCATGATCCGTCATATTTTCAATATCAATGTGAAAATTTAATGATGTCTGCCAGGGTATGCAAACTTTATAGCACAACTGTATATCTAAAGCCAAAACATCTTTTTTTTTGTTGGACAGAGTAGGAAATTGTTAAACCATATCTTTGGTGTGTCATTGAGGAGATTTGCCTTAACTTCCTATCCTATAGAACAGGAAGTGAGAGGAACCCTCTCAAAAGAAAACAATTTGTTAGATAATTCTATCAAGAACAAGAGTCCCAATTGGAAGACTACCCTCTATTCCTGTTGAAGAATTGTACATTTTTCCTCTTTCACTCCCAATGACAATAGGTAACCGGACAAATAAAGAGAGTAAGTCCCCTTAACAGTTACACAGACAACGCTGTTTAGAGTGGATGTGGAATCTGTTGGGATTTTGTTCGTTCAGCCTGAAAGCTAAATAATGTAAAAAAAATCTATATATACAGGGGTACGGGTACTCCTAGAATGAGATCCTAATAGGTTGGACTTGATGGACTAATGTCTTTATTCAACCTCAAATACTATGTAACTATGGTGTACAAGTCACCATAGAAAAGATAGGAAAACATCGTAACAAATAGACATAATTATGGAAAATGTAGACGTTACGCTAGTGGGTGAGGTAGACACTTCAATAAACCTATGGCAAGAAATTCTATTCTTAAAGTGGACCTTTACCCCCTTTCACTAAAAATCACATCAGCATGCAGCTCTGCGTGTGGATTTAAAATCTTACATTCATTAGTTAAACAAACATGTTTTTCATTTACTTAGAAATAGAGTTCCTCTACTTCCTGGTACACTTTTGGCACAAATGATTTAACGTGTCCAAGCGTTGCATCCTGGGAAGGTTACAACAGCAGTGTATCGCTGGGAAACCTCTTCTGTAATCTCATGAGATCTCAGGTAAAGGCACTTTCCTCCCATGAGATGATGTGCGTGGTCACATGCCCTTGTCACATGTGCCAGAGTTCCAGGAAGTAAAGGGAGATCTAGTAATATGAACTTAGTTAAAATGACCACTGTAAAAAACAAAATATACAAACATTTTTTATTCTACTTCCCAAGTCATTTAACAGATCTACAGTTGCACTAACATTTCTGATGAACAGAAGTAGCAACACAGAGACTCTGTCAGAGACCAGCTTAGCCTAAAGGTTATGCTCCAACCCAATCCATGTGTTATTAAATGAAATAAGGCATAGCTCTATGCTTCCTACTAGGAGGCAAACACTTCACACAGTGGCCTCAATCCTTTACCACAGTGCTTTAAATGCTGCTCTTCTTGATGTAGCAAGTATACATTATACAGGCTGTAAATGTATCTTGTATGCAACCTTAAAGTATGCTGACGGCACATAAAGGACTCAAAACCTTATTTCCTATTTTCACCCAATGTATCTACAATTGAATATGTAACAAAAAGGTACATTTTCTCGGGGTCTGGAAAAAGAAGGATGCAAAAAAGGTGTCCACTGTTAGGGATAATATTGTGCCTAGGACTTTTAATATTCAAAATTCAGGGTTTTATGTGAAGCACCGTGTTCTATGACGTGTTACGTACATTTTATGCACGGGAAGTGGTTGCAACCACAGGGACCTGTAGATTGCTACATGTTTGCACTGGTGGCTTGTTCATACCATAACATTAAAAGGGATGTTAATGCAACACAACATTTATAGAGCACAGCAACACACCTGTGTTTTAGTCCACCAGAATGTGCAGATGTGTTTACTCTGGGCATTGCCCCGATTTGAGAAAAACTGTGCAGGTAGGTCCTATTTTTTTGTCTATGACATTATATTAACAGCCCATTCATTTTACAGTACACTACATTATGGCCTCACTGGGTCCTGAGCCCATCAATGTCTTAAAACTGCTGTTTTTGCATGAAGAGCCCTAGAAAACCCCAAACTCTTGGCTCTGATTTTGGTGCTGGATCGACCGAACCATTTCAAAGTGGAATAACAAGGATATGCCCAAACTCTAAAATCAGACGCAAGCTGAAAAACTCAGTGAAGGCAACTTTACCAGCTGTGGCATACTGCACACAGGGCACTTTGCTTAATAAGGGTTCTCTTAAACTATCTCACAGCTTATACCAAAATGCAGAGAAAGACAATGTAGCCACTGTTCATTTAACCTATTATTGTTATTCGCTCAGTACTGGAAAGATTATTTTCCAAAAGGCGTTTTCTGATGCTACACCGAATATGCAGTCAAGGTGAACTCATGAGAACCTTTACATACAAGCTTTTAAAGTACATATTGAACAAATAAATAATAAAAATTAAAAAATGATAATGAAAAGCAAAAAGTAAACCGTAAACGCACATAAATTGCCTTTGAAGACTCCTGCTTCAACCTCTTAGTTCAATCAGGATAAATATGTGTTCAGAAAATATATATAAAAATAACATGGCAACAACTTGGATGAATACACTTTTTTAAAAAAAAAATGTGTATGCCATGTGATGTGCATATAATGTGTCCACAAAACATTTGTCTTTAACTACTAAGAGAGTAGAGAAAGAACACATCTAACACACACCAACATAAATGAACCTTTCACTACTTAATTAGCCCAGCGTTGTCATGTGGAGTGAGTCATATGCTCCTCCATACCTGGGTAGTACCCAATATTTCCCGCAATTCACTAAATAAGCGAATTGCAGATTTGGTTTAGGCTCGCCAAAAAAGTTACATATGTTCCAATTAAATCAGATTATACACTCTCCTAAGAGCAGACCTTATTGGATATATGGTGAATAGACTGTTTAGGTAGGGCCTATAACTACACAGTTGTTGGTAAATCTGACTGTACAATCTCCTTTAGATCTACCATCAATTATGCAGTACAAGGGCCTACCTGACCAGATAGAAGTATGGAATGGAATAAATTAATTCTTAATGTAGGGCCCCTCACTACCAGTTTCTGGTAAATCTGAAGGAGATTCTACAGTTACATTGCAACCTGTATGGTCATCTTTAACTATCAGCACTAAAATCAGTCATTCTAAGACCAACATTATTCAGTACAGATCGAAATACAGGCTGTAATACCAGCAAAAAAAATGATCATGAAAGCAAAAAGGTTAGCTTAGCACAGGTTACATATATAAGACATGATTTTTTCACAACAGGCTGCATATTTATTCATGCATTTCAGGCATGAGTTAGAAAAGATATCTGCCATTTGATTTCAGTAAATGGTATGCATACTCAGATCTGGAGGCTTCATTTTTTTCAACTCTGATGTGTCGTGGGTTCCATTTGTTAAACATTGTCCATTTTCACACAACCTGCAAATGAAAGAAAAAAACAACAAATTAAGTTTCTAACTTAGCGAAAAACCACACAAGACAACAATAACTTCTCAGCTTCAGCATTCAAGACCAAACAGTTTACTTGGTCTTAAGCAACATTAACTGACATGCTGACATGTTTCAGGAGTAATTGATCACAAAAAAATACGTTCTATGTTTCGCAGGACTGAAAAGAAGGCAAAAGTGAAAGTTGTCACCAAAGCAGGGTACTTCATACAATAGGGTCACCTGTACTGATGGCCAAGAAGGGTAATCCCCTTACTTTTAGAGATTTCATCCCTCTTTCTGTTGCATCTTTATTGAATAGAAATATTACCATATACAAAGACATATACAAAGCAAAACTGCCATGGTTTTAAACTTTTCCTAATCTATTCCTACAGAAGGTATTTTTCCATTTCAGACAGATAAACTGATTCTGGAATGGGATTCTGAAAGCTAAACACCAGCTCATCAAAAAAAAAATTAGAAAGTGTACTTGTGGTTGTGTATTGGAAATACATTTACAAGGTTTATCCTGATCGAAGCCATGCATTGTGAAATCACATACTCATATTCAATGTATTCATTATGCAAAATAGTTTGTTAGAATAGTGATACATGCTTGGAGACAATTTTCAAAACAAGAAAATGCTATCCCCTGGTTAAATCTGAAGTATCTTTAGTATACCAGCTAACCTACAACACATAAATCTATAAACTAAATAGCGTGTTCTAGATTACATTTAAATGGGGCCAATGTATTGATATGCCGAGCAAATTTTGAATGCTTCTTTTTAGCTCACCAAATATATAAACAATGGGGGTCTAGATCACGGAACTATATTTATTGTTATATGATCATCGAACCTTTCAAAATGATCAAAACACACTTGCAAAGACAAGAAACAAAAGCTTTTGAAATATTGGGGTTCACTAATGTCTATGTTTGGCTTGCAGAGACCTTAATACTGAGCCAACAACACTAGAAACAAGAGGATTTAATTCTTCTTTACAAAGGTAAACTATTAAAACCTGCAAAAGTTGCACTAAAAGTTTGAAAGCAGCATAAATGATGTGATGTTTAAACTGGAGTTTATTAAAACAAATTGCAGGAAAAAACTAAAATAGAAACTAGAATTCATGCAAAACTGGACGTTTTTGTAAAAAAGCTGGTAATGTCTTCTCGTCATGCCTGGAACACATTACTGCAGGCGTCGTTTCTGCAGAAGTGCTTACAAGGCTCCCATTAGGAAAAACAAATAATATATACTCATACCATAAATTATATAGGCTCATCAAATAAGTTGGATGTAGTAGACAACATTTAAGCTTACTCTGAGCATCAAAACACCCAGCATAGGTTGAGTGCAATGCCATTCATAATTTTTATGATCACAGAATTAAACCATTGTACAAACTCCTGTCCACACAAACCCAACTTGGTATTATTTTGATACAATAAAAAGGCAAGCACAATTAAAAGGCAAAACAAACAAGAGGATGCAAGGAATATTACAATGTCCAGCTCGTCATATATAGAGCAATTCTACTTTAAAAAGGAACTGAACTGAAATGGACACTGTGCTAAAAAATTTAAAAAAAAAAGGCAGGCAGTGGACAAAGTATACAAGTGAAACTCGAATAATTAGAATATCGTGCAAAAGTTCATTTATTTCACTAATGCAACTTAAAAGATGAAACTAATAAATGAGATAGACTCATGAAGTGATCCAAAATCTCCTGGTAGACGGCTGTATTGACCCTGGACTTAATGAAGCACAGTGGACCAACACCAGCAATCAGAGGCAGAAGTGCCTTAGATTTCAGACTGCAGATATTAAGCTGTATGCACAGAAGTGTCTAGGTACACTCACATTCTAGGATGTACAATGCTATTTTTCCAGAGGAATTAAGACAAAAGTGTTACTTTTTTAAAGTACTCTTTTAGGCACAAATTAACATTTCTAGATGCTCCATAAACAAAAGCAAATCTTCACTTTTTAAGTCCACCTTGACATAAAAGTGGAGGAAATTTCTTTATAAATGTAAAACATGGTTCCAAAATGATGACAAACTTCGCATGTTTATAAATATGCTCTCCAATATTTAATTTACCTCAAATAGATTTTAGTCAGTGCCTAACATTAATTCTTAGGCTCTTCGAAGGTACTTATTACTGAAGTCTACAATAATTTGTCCATAACAGTTGTCACGGTTCAGTGAACTTTACAGGAAACACATATCTCTGCCTGTGTATATCTGGCCTTAACGATGTACAGCACAAATGTTGGTAGCCTTTTAGAATTTTAGTTCAGACAACGGAAAAAAGATGTACAACAAGATTTGATGTGTTCATGTAATACACCGTATATTACAGTTTAGTTGATGACCTTCACTGAAATACAAATGAACTGTAATACAAGAATTGTTATCTACCAGACCTCAATAACTTTATCAGCATAAAGCAGCCGGTGAACCATTAGATAGTGGTAGAACCAAATACTTTTGCCTGGTTCTCGCCTGCGCATCCCGGGAACACACCTTTGTGCGTGTTTGCAGTGCGGCCCCATTGATTTCAATAGGGTCATATACACATGTCAAACAGGCTCCTGCACTCATTTTATGCAATTGATTTTTTTGCTGCTGCACTTGAGAGCATTTGCATGCGTGAAAATGCTTGACTTGCCAGCAGCTTTTGGGGCGTGTACGCGGCACTTCTGTAAACGTGCATTAAAACGTGTGAATCGCTGCATGCTTTCGGAACGGCAATCGTGAACCAGGCCTTACAGAAATCTGGTCATGATGCGATGGATGAATATAATTCAATGATTTAAAGTAAACTTTTACAAACCTCTTTAACTCTAACAGAGCAAAAACAATATATTATGTCTCATATTAATGCCTCAACTTCTTTCACCTCCTGATTGCTTCTTTAAAGCCCAACTGAATTTTCATTTAAAATCAGCTTAATATATTCCAGGTACATTCAAACAAAAAGGTGTGTAATATCTTACAGTTCATTTTCTTCCTAAAGCAGCAATAGCCTAATTAGAAAAGCCTGCCCCTGCCAGCAGCTGCGGAGTGGGACCCTTGCGCTATTGAGTGGGACCCTGGATCTGCTGACCATTCTGACATGTGGTTTTCACTGAAGGTAATTAGCTTATGCATTATATTATGATTTGCACAGATGGAATTAACCCCATTTTTGACAGGCGTATTTTAAAACTCTAACAAGGCTTCACAGGTAGCGCAGTAGTCATGTGGACCCAGATCTGGAGACAAATATAATGGTAATCTCTGTAAAGGTAATATTTTTTTCTAAAAGAATAGCAGCAAAAAGTGAACTTCACATATGAAAGATAGCACTGTGTAAACGGTAAAATCTGTCTTACCTAGAGAAAGGCTTTATACTATGGCAGTGAAGAGGCAAGGGACGTGAATGTACAGGATGAGAAGAAGGGATTTTGTATTCACCATCATCATCTTCTGTTAAATTCCTAATTTTATCAGACAGAGAATGTAACAGTAAAGGACACCTAGAGGAAGGAGACATATAGATTGTAAAAAGAGACACAGAGAAAGCTATTACTTTAGAAATAGCTGCACAGGAAATTCAGCTAAAACTAGTTCACCCTGGTTATACTGCCTCAATGACATGTCAGCTAAGCCTGGATGAGGCTCAGGCGATTACAATTACAATTATTTATAAAGCACCAACATATTCTGCAGCGCTGTACAATCATTTAGACAAGACAAGTAATAAACACTGACTAGCATCATTGACATACAAACACAGTAGGTGAGGAGGACCAGTCCTTATTTTTTTACTCCAGATAGTGCTGCAGAGTACCGGTCTACTACACTTTTGGTTAGTAATCTGGGCACCTGGGAACCCATGCTTGTGATACAGTAGATACACCCACACAAGCTTCTTGGTGTATCTCACAAAGCCTGATGTAAAAATAAAATGTCAGCATAAAAGTTTTTGACAGCACCAGATTCCTAAATGACAGGATGTCATACAGTAGTGTTGTTAGTCACCTGCACTGCATACAGCATTGTGACCTTGCAAGTTGGTGGTGCTTGTAGTGATAACCCGGATGGTGCCATGTGGAGCTCCAAATGAAAATCAGATAATCACCAGCACACAATGGAATCGTAGATACTGTTTCAAATGTATTGCATCATCGTCACTATTTATCAAACACAGCCTGTGACGTTAATGAGGTATGAGCACTCCAAATTCTAAAATTAGAAAGTCTGTTATGGATATGACTGAATTAAATACAAAAATACATATCTAACCCAATAACCATAATTATGAACCTGGAAGTACTTTGAGAGTAAGTGCATATATAGCTTTCTCATGTAACATACTAAAAATTGGATGGGTCTAGGTTTACAAGCCTAGAAATACATCTTAACCCTTCTGAGTCACCCATAATTCAGAAGCATGTCAAATTTCCATTTTGCTTCAAGTGTCATCATGAAGCAAATGCCGTAATGAACAATAATCTACAGTTTATCTGAGGCTAAACTGTAACAATACAGAAATGTGTTTATTAATATGAAATTAAGTTTGGGAGGGGCAGAGGAGAAGATCATAAAATGCTTAGCCCTCCTGCGCATCCTCCCTAAATGATGTATGGGCCACCTCAGGAAAAGCCCCTAGAGGGCCCACACAAAGTAGATGCGCAAGACAGCCAGAGCTCTCATTGAACATCAAAAGGAAGCTCTCACCTTGTCAAAAGAGGAAGCGCATTAACATCAAGGACCAACCATTTGCCTTACTTTGAGAGAGCCAACCCAGATCCATCTTCTGTTGCACTGAACTGGATCCTGTTAGAACCTACCAATACCCAGGACTGTCAAGTATTCTCAATGTTATCCCCTTTGTATTTTGACTGTTGTATTTGTCTGTGGGGATTATCTGATTTTCATTAGGATGTCATACTGCAAAGACTTCAGGAAGTACATACTGAACTTATTTTTTGATATCAATAATGCATACATCCAATTCAAATTGTAAGCCAATTGTCATCGGCACTCCAATTCATTGCATCAACAAAACAATCCCACCACCTCTAAGACAGAGGTGGCAGATCTCATCAGAGATGTGCACATGGTTTGTCCTAAAAAAGGATTAACAATATCAAGAACTGGGTGGTGCATTGTATCTTAATGTCTTGAGATTAATCCTGGCCCAAAGAAACAATTAGAAAATATTTTTTTTCTGCAGCCTGTAATGGTGTGCAGCCTCCTGTACATTCCTGGGACATGACCCGGCCACACGAAGACCTGAAACTGCACATTTGTGCAGGTCCGGATGCACGCACTTGGATGCAGACAGTTCTTTACAAAGGCTTACAGGTGTTTGTGGGATTCTCTTACATACATTACAAATGGGATTGGAAGTCCTGTCAACCACTAGACCATTTATGTTTTCATTTAAACATCACATGTATTTAAACAATGCTAGCATAATTGCCTAAAATTATTCATTAGCAGAAAACTCGAAAGAAAATCGAAAACTTTATTTTTAGTATCTGAGCCTTTCACCCGCTATCCAAAACTGTCTCAAGCCTTTACTCTCATTGGTGTCCCTACTGTGTAGATTTACACTCAGTTCCTGTCCTGTAATAAAGTTAAGGTACCCCGGTCATAAATTAGTAAGATTAGGGAAGAATGAGAACCTGCATATATGATATACTGCTCTCTATCTCCTGTTGAGATTTTTTATTCACTGTTGGGAGATCACAGTTGCATTAGAGTTTTCCCTCTACCTGCTTAAGATCCTACAAACACAACCAAATAAACTGTAAAATAGAGTTTCTGACCTTCCCCACTTTATGCAAAAACTAAAAAAAAATTAGCTGGAGTTACGCTTTACCTTCCCCACAATGTTCAGAAAAAAAATGGCAGTGCCAACACTAAAGTGCAATTAGAGTGTAATGCATTGTGCAGAGCTGTCAGTCTAACTTGTTTCAGGTACTGAAAGCTGGGGATGGGGCAGTGCAAAAGGGAAAATCTTACCAATTGTGTAATGCAGTTTAACCCTAACAGTAATCATGCAGTATTGCATCAGGTGCCTTTTGGGGTAAAACACAAAACAGTAAAAAGAAGTAATCAATAGTAACCAATCCTGTATCTGTGAGGGAGCTAAAGTACAACAATAGAGATATATTAAAGTTTGCTTAAAATATTAGCACTAACAAAAAGTAGAATAGGGGCTACTGTGAAAATGGTTTCAGTGACAAAACCGTATGGAGACTAATGGAAAGAGAAGTGCATTTTATCTTTGCTCTCTTAGTAGATACAATAGAGCAATTTAACAGACTTGGTCACTAAAACTTTATAGTGAATGTTTAAATACAGAGTAGTCTGACATATGAAGAAAAAAAAAAAAGCGTGGTGAAAAAAAAAAAAAAAAAAAAAAAAAAAAAAAAAAAAAAAAAAGAAGATAACCGTAAAAAGCACTATTGATTTTTTTTTTTACCGGTTACAAAGCATTATAGGAAAAAGATGTTCCATTTACAGTACTGTTTCTATTACTAAAAGAAATAGCCCGTTTCCATTTCTCAGTGATATTTCTGTTCAGCGTTCAACAACTGTATTAATGACCATCCTAAATGCCTGGTCATATCATCTCTAGCATAAATGTGTGATTGCATTGTGATTAAAAACAAGTTTGTAATACGATAAATATAAATACTGTATATACACACACATGCAAATATAAACCCACCCACCTTTACAGATACAGTACACCACTATATAATATATATGAACATTTTTTTTATATAGCCTTGTTCTGCATCTGTAAAGGTGGGTGATTTTCTGTCTGCTTTTTATTAAGGTTTGCCATTTTCTTTAAGTCGACAGATCGGATTCGGAGGATAAAATTAGACCGCAATTGGTCCTGACATTTCAATTGGAGCTGCATAACCAATTCTATTGGGCAGAGCAGAATGGAGTAGAAACAATATCTTGTGTAGATAGATTATGCCAGCAGAATTATGATATTATGGAGATGGTGACTGTGTAATTCAGAAATCTGTCATTTTCGAAAAGTGAAGGAATAGATATCATGATGTGCAGAGGTGTGTAAAATGGAGTTTAAATGTAATAGAAGAGAGAAATATGATCACCAGAGGTAGAATGAAGCCGAGACACTTTTCACATCATCACTGTTACAATGACCACTGTTTCTTGATGTATATGGTCATAGATACCACTTGACATATTATAGATGACATGATAATGGCATGTGAATAGGTTAACATAAAAAAGTACTGCTGGATTTGGAGACGTTGTCTAAAAGCAAATTCATAAGATGAATCCAGGATGAAAACGTTCTTTACAGCAGATAAGAATGTGTGCAAACAAGCCTGCAAATGTTATATCACTTGGAATATTAGAGATTCAGAGTACTCTGCCTAAAATCTACTAAGCATAGTCAAAGGATATCTTCCCTAATGGGGGGCTGAGAGGGGGGCTGCTCTACCAGCATAACCTATCAGCATGAACTTACATTTGTTTCAACTACGTTTCACACCACGTCAGACCTTGGGGTCTGTCACATCCAGGTGAAGCGTTTAGCACAGCGGTGTAGTAGCAGAAGTCACATATGGGTTAATGGGGCAACTATGATTTTTTTTTTCATTGATTCACACATTAATAATTTATTAGAAAAAAAAAAGTAGTGTCAATCACACAGAAGGGTACTATAGCTAACAGTCAGCCTGTAGTCAACAAGTGGGCCAGTGAGTACACACAATTTTAAAGGATATCGATCGATAGTCAAAAACTAAAAATAAATATACATTTCCATAAGTTCTATCCCAGTCTTAATAATCATATTGATCTAGAAGTTTCTAACCTTACTTAGTAAAAGGAGAACTATGGGGTCAGTGTTTTTCCCCATAGTTCTCCTTAGGGTAACGGGAGGACACAAACTAGCGTCCTCCCGTTACCCTAAGCTAAGTATACCGCGAGCTGTAGCTCGCGGTATACTGAGACGCCGCAGCCAGAGCGGATCCAGACTTAGACGACGGGATCTGCCCAGCTGCGTGAGTGACAGCTGGCTCTGCCTATCTAGAGGCAGAGCCAGCTGTACCCGCCCCCTCCCCCGTCCGTTCC
>NW_017306695.1:670703-675720 GCF_000935625.1 Nanorana parkeri | reverse complement strand
CGTGACAGGATCGAGAGGTGAGCGAACCTGGTATGTGTTCGCTCACCTCCCGATCTACTGAGCCGACCTGTGACAGTCTCATTGTCACAGGTCGGCTAGAACTATGAGGTGAGTGAAAAGCACTCACCTCATAGTTCTCCTTTAAAGAAGCCCATAGGCTGTACTCCCTCAGTGCACCAACACAATTTCAGTCTGCCCTGTGAATATGAACTTCACTGTGTCACAACTTACACAGCCTGCCTTCTAAACTACAATTCAACGTCTGAACAATAAAACATTATCATTGCAGATTGAGATTGCATCACATCAGGCAGCAGGGCAAGAGATCCAAAGCATAATGGGAATCCAGGAAGTTGTTGAAAGAGATGGGCAGATGGAATGCAGCACTCACTACATAAAATTATTTTTATTAAAGGAAATAATTATGAAAAACAACAACTTTAGTATGTATTCCTATTACAATGCTGATGTTTTAACAGAATAGCATATGCTGCGATTTTAAAACTCTTTAAGTGGTGAAATTGTCTTGCACTATTTAGTAAAATCAATTCCTGGTACCTGCTTACACAAGACATTAAAGACCTTATAAGAAATACTTAGACTTTCATTCTGCCCTGGGCTTGGACCAGAGGTTTAATGCAGAGATATGTGTAATTTACACAGTACAATTAGCCCACTCTGAACCTCTATTCACTCTTTGGGTAATATTCTCAAAATGCCCCATGTGGTTTTATGTATAGCAGCCTAAATACAGCTTTCTGGTATAGTCAAACCATTACAGCAATTATACTTTTTCAGAGGTTCTAGGAACCGCAAATAGACCGTTCTACATTTAAAGAGACCTTGCGCACAGTCACTACCAGGTGAAACTCGAATAATTAGAATATCGTGCAAAAGTTCATTATTTCTTAATGACCGTGGGATTACTGTGCTTGATTGGCCAGCAAACTAGCCTGACCTGAACCCCATAGATAATCTATGGAGCATTGCCAAGAGAAAGATGAGACCGAACAATGCAGAAGAAGAGCTGAAAGCTGCTATTGAAGCATCCTGGTCTTCCATAACACCTCAGCAGTGCCACAGGCTGATAGCTTCCATGCCACGCCGCATTGAGGCAGTAATTGCTGCAAAAGGGGCCCAAACCAAGTACTGAGTACATATGCATGCTTATACTTTTCAGAGGTCCTATTTTGTTCTATGTACAATTCTTGTTTTATTGATTGCATGTAATATTCTAATTTTCTGAGATTGTGGATTTGGGGTTTTCATGAGCTGTAAGCCTTAATCGTCACAATTATGACAAATCACGGCTTGAACTATCTTGCTTTGCATGTAATGAGTCTATCTCATATATTAGTTTCACCTTTTAAGTTGCATTAGTAAAATAAATGAACTTTTGCACGATATTCTAATTATTCGAGTTTCACCTGTATATCTGTAATTCTATCATTTAAACATACACTATGTATGGTTCCTAAAAGCAACCAAAATAGCCTAAGCACGTCCCATCATCCTCACCTATAAAACATGTTCTGTCTGCCCTCAAAAGCGTAACCAAAGGCATCCAAACCATACTGAGTATTCACCTGTTTGCCTTCAGTATGGGCATGGTGTACCTGCCCTCGGTGGGTGAATCCACCTTAAGATGGCACCACTCTACACATGCACGAAGAGTACATAGCCCCTGACTGGCCCAAACAAAAAGCAGCAAGTAAATCGGTAGCACCTACTTTCACTGAACGTAGGCAGACATAACAAAACTCAGCATGATCGCAATTCCCATTTCACTCAGTTGGTTGCTGGATTTTGGGCCACAATTAAAAAGGCACACGTTCAGCAAGAACATCTGTGCTATTAAGCATTATGGAATTTGCGAACTGTTGTAAAATATTACATTTTATAGTTCACTTATATGGCACAGAATATATTAACTAACACAGAGCTCCTATATTAATACGCTTACTTTACAGGATTCCTACATGCATTACCCCATGACAAGTGGCATTACAGAATATCATACATGTGCATACAGAAATATGCTAGGCTTCAATAATAAATTACAAACGTATATTATTAACTCCATGATCAGAAGTCCTAACATTTTGTATTTCAAGGAGAACTATGGGGCAAACTTTTTTTGCCCATAGCTCTCCTCAGGGTCACAGAAGAACATATACTGTGTCCTCCGGTGATCCAAAACTCATATGCTGAGAGCGCCGCAGCTGGGATGGATTCCAACAATACTGAGGAGATCAACCCCACTGGCTGATTGACAGATGGCTCTACCTCTACAGAGTTCCTGTCCCCTCCCCTGTCCTTTCCTCTAGTCAGTGCCAAAGAAACAGAAATGGGAGAGGGGGAACCCCAGCGGGGAGCTGTGACTGACAGTCACCACTCTGCAAGGGGAGGATCTGGAAGTCAGTGATCGACAGTGTGTTTGCTGACTTCCTGATCAATAGAGCCGACCTGCGACAGCTTCTTTGTCACAGTTCGGCTTGAATTATGGGGATTAGTGTTTTTCACTCACACATAATTCTCCTTTAAAGTATACAAAGTGACTGGGTAAAAACCCCAACAAAGTCCTTTTAGGCTATACGCACTACACTAGGGACTACAAGCCACTACATGCCATGTACACTATATTTTATGATATACCCAACCCACCCACAACCCCTGCTGGCAATGATCCCCACACTGGAGAGCAGATCACCTACTCTGTCCACAGCAACACTATTACCTCTCCAATCCTGTCTGCAAACAATCAGAGCCCCACTGATAAAGCATGATCATGTTTAGAGATTTGGAGTTATAGAATGACATGTATTACCTGGGAGTAATGTGATAACATATAAGGGTATAGTGGAAACCAAGTCATCATACACAGATTTTTTTCCTAATGGCATGCATGCTAGTACAGTATATGTGAGGAAGTGTACACATGAACTATTACAACAATAAAACTGTGCAGTTCTCACTATAAATTATTCTATATTATGGCAATTGCACACATTGCTTGCTGGAATTGACAGGTACCTGTCTTGGGCTGAGGCAACACCACATACAGCCCCTGGGACTGACCTGTTAAAACCACTTGTTCTCCACCACTACACTAATGACTACATCCTGCATGATGCGCACGCACGCGCACACACACACACCATAGGGAACCTGACATAGGCAGGAAGATACAAGATCCTCATAGCAGCAATCCTACGATGATGGACACCAGTGATCAGCGGTACGACCTTTGCTCAGCTCTATGATGAATAAATGTTACTGAACATATGGGTCTGCACATCAGAGAACAAAAAACACAACTACATAAATTCCAACCTGCATAAGGATTTGACGTCAGAGAAGAACAGCAGATTGTTTGTGTATTGGCACCCATAAACTGCTTTTTTTCCACCACTAATATGTTTTTTTTATTGTTTCAAAAAGGGCACCCTTTTGTCAGAACTGCTAGATTTCTAAAACTGTGAAAGGTTCAGTAGAAGTAAAAACTATCAAGTGAACATAACATTCTCTTTAATGAAGAGGAAAAAAACCATTATATTTTCTAGTGCTCTATATGAGAGAGCTGAGAAGAGCAGTAGCGGAGGAGTAATGAAAATATCAGCACAGCGTCTACAAAAACAAACACTTGCCCTGCTGTTTTATTAACACCAGTCTAAAGGGGTTTGTGAACATAAAGATGCCAGTATAATGCCACCCATATATACTGACATTTTTGCATGCAAACTTTCTTTCCTCTACTATAGAACTGTTCTGAGAACACACATTTGCTAATATTAAATGTAATACTATAAATTCTCACGTGAACATAACATTTCGCAAATGAAAAAGTCAATTTGAGATTTTCTAGTGTTCTGCTAAAGACAGCTGCAGAGCGCAATAGTGGAGAAGTAATGGAAATAGCAGTACAGTGTCTGCAAACACGAATGCTTGCCCTGCTGCATTCTGCATTCTTCAGACCAGCCTCTAGGTGTGTACGAATCTACACATTTTTTGAATTTTTTACTGAGATCAGTTTTTTTTTTTTAACACAAACTGCAGCGGGAAAAAAACAAAACAAAAACACTTCGTATTATATAATTATCGTATTATGACAAATCAGCACCTTAATAGTACTGTTCCTAATTGTACGTCAGTGGAAATGATTTTTAAGTAGACTTTTAACACCTTTTAACTTTGACAAGTAGTTTAGAAGTATCACCTTTATAACATTATTTGCCCGTTCCTTGGAATATGTTATTTAATGTAGCACTGAATAAGTTGGCACAATCTACCACAGGTTATTAACACTTAAAATGTATTCAAGTGTATCTAAACTTTAAAAACAAAAATGTAGTATAATGCAGCGTACAAGTCCTTAGATGTGGTGGCTGCATGCTTTTTCCTTTTTCCATTTATTTTCACTTGGTAAATCGGGCCAGTAACCCACTCCCTGTCTTAAGGATGCCATACACTAGTAGCTTTCCGGTCAGAAATATTAGTTTCTCCCACTTACCCTGGTTTAAATCTAGCACGAATACCCCATGAAGCATAGTCAAATGTCGATTTCGGAAATCGTTCATTAGCCATACTAACCAACCAATTTTTGACGAACGACGGAAATCATTTCCTTTTACGCACGTGTTGTGTTCTTGCTACAATGAATGAAAACCCCACTGATTGGAAATGTTTTTCTCTGACTGAATAAAAATGATGAAACTGATTGATTGAAAAAATTTCAATCACAATATCAAAAACGAAAAATCAGTGATGTACCATTTGAAAGGCAGTTTGTGTGTAAATTCTGAACAAAAATTTTACAATGTATGGCCACCTTTAGTGTGGCTCCATTCTATGGAGGAGCAATGGAGCCACCCTGGACAGGATAATTGTCATCCTGTGGAGGGGGCATTGTTAGATGTACTAGCAAGTATAGATGGAGAAATAGTTACAGTAACAGTTTCCTTTTTTTCCTTTTGAGATAAAAGGTTTTACACAAATGAATTAAAAAAAAAAAAAAAAA